>NW_011495063.1:53296-63679 GCF_000754665.1 Bison bison bison | reverse complement strand
GAGGGAAGAGTTGACTCATTGGAAAAGACTCTGATGCTGGGAAGGATTGGGGGCATGAGGAGAAGGGGACAACAGAGGATGAGATGGCTGGATGGCATCACTGACTCGGACTGAGTCTGGGTGAATTCTGGGAGTTGGTAATGGACAGGGAGGCCTGGCGTGCTGCGATTCATGGGGTCACAAAGAGTCAGACACGACTGAGAGACTGAACTGAACTGAACTTAAAATGGTAAATGTTGGGGCATGTATATTTTACCACAGTTAAAAAAAGTTACTTCCAAACCATCTAGAGATTCAAGATGTGTTACAAAGTTTCATGTGATTTCTAATAAATTGAGAAATAATATGGGTCAAAGCAAGGTTTGAAGCAACAGGAATATTATCTATTAATTTCGAAAATATTTGTCAAAGATAAAATTAAAATACATGTTAAAAAAAATATGAGTAGTTTAATGGGCCTCTGTGACAACATCAAGCTTATTAGCATTTGTGTTGTAGTGGAACCAGCAGAAAGAAAGAGAAAATGTAAAAGATGTATTTAATGAAATTTTGGCTAAACACTTGAAGGAAGCAGCTATCGAGGTTTGGGAATTATGGAGAGTCTCAAACAAGATGAACCCAAAGCAAAATACACTGCAGCATATCATAGTTAAAATGGCAAAAGATTAAGGTCAAAATAGAATTTTAAAGGCAGAAATAGGAAAACAAAGAATCTCATTGGAGGAAACCCACATAAGTCTATTATAAGCTGATTTTTCTGAAGGACTTCTGCAGGAGTAACACAAATATATTTAAACTGCTAAAGCGGAGGGGGGGGGCGGGTGGAGGGGAAAACCCTGCAGCCTAGTATACTCTTCTAAGCAAGTCTATCATTCAGAATTGAAGTAAAAATAAAGAGCATCTCCAACAAGCAAAAACTAAAAGGGTTCACCAATACAAAAGCAACTATAGAGGAAATGTTAAAAAGTCTTCTTTGTTGAAAAAAGACCACAAGAAGAATAAGAAATTAGAGGAAGGGAAAATTCTATTGGTAAAGGCAAGTATATAGTAAAGGCTGTGGACCAACCACTTTAAGCTAATATAGTGGTTAAAAATGAAAATTGTAGAATCAGGCCAAGATATGAAAGCAACCTAAATGTCCATCAAGGGCCAAACGGATAAAATGTGATAAAACACACAATGGAATACTGCTCGGCTGTTAAAAAGAATGAAGCTTTGTCATTAGCAATAAATGAATGGACTTGGAGGATATTATACT
This sequence comes from Bison bison bison, assembly GCF_000754665.1. Lineage (NCBI taxonomy): Eukaryota > Metazoa > Chordata > Mammalia > Artiodactyla > Bovidae > Bison > Bison bison. Next base: position 62,421 of record NW_011495063.1, on the reverse strand, counting down.
AAATGAAATAAGTCACTGAGAAAGACAAACACTAAATGATACCATTTATATCTGAAATCTAAAAGATACAACAAACTAATAAATATAAAAATGAATCAGACTCACAGATATAGCAAACAAACTAATGATTAACAAAGAGGAATTAGAAGATGGGCGGGCAATAAAAGAGTAGGGAACTAAGAGATATAACTACTGTGTACAAAGTAAACAAGCTATAAGGATATACTGTACACACTGGGACTATAACCAATATTGTATAATAAATATAAAAGAAATATAACCTTTGAAATTTGAATAACTGTTGTACACCTGAAACATATGATATTGTAGATATAAATCTCTATAAAAAGGTGAAAATTATAAATTCAGCCATGCTGCTGCTGCTGCTAAGTCGCTTCAGTTGTGTACGACTCTGTGCGACCCCATTGATGGTGGCCCACCAGGCTCCCCCATCCCTGGGATTCTCCAGGCAAGAACACTGGAGTGGGTTGCCATTTCCTTCTCCAATGCATGAAAGGAAAAAGTGAAAGTGAAGTCGCTCTGTCATGTCCAACTCTTCAGGACCCCATGGTCTGAAGCCTACCAGGCTCCCCCGTCCCTGGGATTTTCCAGGCAAGAGTACTGGAGTGGGGTGCCATTGCCTTCTCCAAAATTCAGCCATAACTCCAACAAATGGAATAGACATGAAAAATGTAAAATACAACATCTAAAACACAAAATGTGGGAGAAGCAAGTACAACTGTAAATATACTAGAATTTGTTTGAACTTAAATTATTAGCAGTTTAAAATGAGTGGCTATAGGTATAGGTCAACATATATGAAACTTGTGGTAACCATAATAAACAACCTGCAGTAGATATTATAAAAACTAGAGAGAAAGGAGCACAAACACAAAACTACAGAAATCATCAAACTACAGTGGAAGAGACCAATAGAAAAAGACAGAGAAGACATTCAGAAATATCCAGAAAACAAGTAGCAAAAGATAGTAAGTAATACATATTTACATGTCAGTAGACTAAATGTTCCAATAAGAAGACATAGGGTGGCTAAATGGATTAAAAACAAAACAAAACAAACCAACAGACAAACAGAGTACCATCTAACATATGCTGCCTACAAGAGATTCATTTCGGATCTAAAGAGACACACAGAATAAAATGAGGGATAGCAAAACCAATACAATATGGTAAAGTAATTAACCTCCAATTAAAATAAATAAACTTAAATTAAAAAAAAAAAAGATATTCAAGTCAAGAGGAAAAAAAGAAAGAGGGGGATTCTATACCCATATAAGACAAAGTAGTCATTACAACAAAGTCAGTGAAAGACAAAGGAAAGGACAAATGAAAGACAAAGGAAGGACAACGAAAGACAAAGACAAGGAAGGACATTAACAGGATCAATGCAGAAGAGAATATAACATTCAGAAACGTATATGGACCTAGTATGCTTATGTGCTAAGTTGTTTCAGTCGTGTCCGATTTTTGTGACCTGGTGGACTGTAGCCAGCCAGGCTCCTCTGTCCATGGGATTCTCCAGGCAAGAATTCTGGTTTGGGTAGCCATTCCCTTCTACAGGGGATCTTCTCGATCCAGGAATTGAACCCAGGTCTCCTGCATTGTGGGTAGATTCTTCACCTTCTGAACCACCAGGGAAGCCCTTGGAAAAAGGTACAGAGGTTCATCACAAAGCTAAAAATAAAACTGCCTATGATCCAACAATCAGTATATATCTGAAGAAAATGAAAACAGTACCATGAAAAATTATATGTGACCAGAGTTCACGGCAGCATTAGTGTCAATAGCAAAGATGTGGAAGCCACCTAAGTGTGAATCAACATATAAATTATGTATATATGGACTTCCCTGGTGGCTCAGATGGTAAAGCGTCTGTCTACAATGCGGGAGACTGGGTTCAATCCCTTGTTGGGAAGATCTGCTGGAGAAGGAAATGGCAATCCATTCCAGTACTATTGCCTGGAAAATCCCATGGACAGAGAAGCCTGGTAGGCTACAGTCCATGGGGTCCCAAAGAGTCGGACACAGCTGAGCAACTGACTGATATGTGTGTGTGTGTGTATACATACATCATACACATATACATTTAAAGGCTTAATAATCAGTTAAATTCAGTCGCTGAGTCATGTCTGACTATTTGTAACCCCATGGAATGCACCATGCCTGGCCTCCCTGTCCATCAACAACTCCAGGAGTTTACTCAAACTCAGCTCCATTGAATCGGTGATGCCATCCAACCATCTCATCTTCTGTTGTCCCCTTCTCCTCCTGACTTCAATCTTTCCCAGCATCAGGGTCTTTACAAATGAGTCAGCTCTTCACATCAGGTGGCCAAAGTACTAGAGTTTCAGCTTCAATACCAGTGGGCTTGAGAGTCCTTTGGACTGCAAGGAGATCCAACCAGTCAATCTTGAAGAAAATCTGTTCTGAATATTCATTAGAAGGACTGATGCTGAAGCTGAAACTCCAATACTTTGGCCACCTGATGCAAAGAACCAGCTCATTGGAAAAGACCCTGATACTGGGATAGATTTAGGGCAGGAGGAGAAGGGGATGACAGGTTGGATGGCATCATCGACTCAATGGACATGAGTTTGAACAAACTCTGGGAGATAGTGAAGAATAGGGAAGCCTGGAGTGCTGCAGTCCTTGGGATCTCAAAGAGTTGTACAAGACTGAGAAACTGAACAACAACCAAAAAAAGAAGAGGAAGTGGGAAGAACTAAGACATTGAGACTAACATATAAACACTACTATGTATAATATAGATAACTAATGAGAACCTCCTGTATAGCACAAGAATCTCTACTCAATGGTCTGTAGTGACTTACATGGGAAGGAAATTAAAAAAAAAAAAAAAAGTGGTTATATGTATACATATGACTGATTCAATCTGCTATACACCAAGAAACTAACACAACATTGTAAAGCAATTACATTGTAATAAAAGTTAACTAAAAAAATGAAACCTATTAGGCACCATCTACGTGCTAGACTAGCGATATCCAATTTAAATATAATTCAAGTCCCACATATGATTTCAAACTTTCTGCTAGCTGAATTAAAAAGGTAAAAGAGAAAGATGTGACATTAATTATAATAATGTTTCCTGTAACTCATTAGATCCAAAATATTATCACTTCAACATGCAGCCAATATAAAAATCAAGATACTTTTACCTTTGATTGTACTAAGCCTTCAAAATGTTCTCAGAACAGCACAGATCAATGTGATACTACTCTTTTTAATTAAAAACACTTGATCTCTATTTAGATTTATAACATTTACAATTTAAGAGATAGATTCCCAACTTAAGTTGTGTCAAACATGTGCTGGGCTATCTCTAGTTCTGGCGAGTGGGGGTTGCTCTCAAGTTTCGGCTCATGAGCTTGGTAGTTGTCGCACTTGGGCTCTAGAGTGTGGGCTTCAGTTGTTGTGGCCCAAGGGCTCAGTAGTTGTGGTGAATGGAATTAGTTGTCCCAGGACATGTGGCATCTTCCCTTATCAGGAATTGTACCCATGTCCCCTGCATTGGCAGGTAGATTCTTTACTACTGGACTACCAGGGAAGTTCCATGGCCGTACACTTTGTGTCATTTAAAAATAAAATATCCACCTCATTAGAACTGATTCAAATGAAACATGTAAAATATCATGTAAGAAACGAGTTGCCAGTCCAGGTTCAATGCACAATACTGGATGCTTGGGGCTAGTGCACTGGGACGACCCAGAGGGATGGTATGGGGAGGGAGGAGGGAAGAGGGTTCAGCATGGGGAACACATGTATACCTGTGGTGGATTCATTTTGATATTTGGCAAAACTAATACAATTATGTAAAGTTTAAAAATAAAATAAAATTTAAAAAATAAAATAAAATAAAAATAAAATATCTTATTTAGTTAAATAGTAACTTTTTCATATTTTTACAGTTTTATTGAGATAAATTGACTGTATATGTTTAGTGAAAGTGAAAGTGACTCAGTCATGTCTGATTCTTTGTGGACCCATGGATTATATGGTCCATGGAATTCTCCAGGCCAGAATGCTAAGGTGGATAATCTTTCCCTTCTCCAGGGGATCTTCCCAACCCAGGGATCAATCCCAGATCTTCTGCATTCAGGGGGATTCTTTACCAGCTGAGCCACCAGGGAAGCCCAAGAATACTGGAGTGGGTAACTTATCGCTTCTCCAGTGGATCTTGCTGACCCAGGAATTGAACTGGGGTCTCCTGCATTGCAGATAGGGATTCTTTACCAACTGAGCTATCAGGGAAGCCCAGTTTTAGAGAATGTGGTTCAAGATGGTGACATAGGAGGATCCTAGATTCACCTCCTCTCATGAATGCAGTGAATCTACAGCTACATATGAAGCAGTCACCTCTGAAAAAGATCTGAAAACTAGCTGAGCACCTTCTTCACCTTGTAAGGTGAGGAAAAGTCACACTGAGGTGGATAGAACAGGCTGAGATACAGTCTCACTACAAACTCAACCTCTGATGCATAAACCAAAAATGACGAAGGTACTCACAAACCTGATTTTTTTTTTTTTTTTGCACTATTCTAGTTCTGATATAGAAGAAAATTGTTATTTAGAACTGTTAAAATTATAAAAAATCTTTATCCTGAAGACCCAGTGTTCCTTTTCTCCTTTAATAAGATTTATTTTCTAGACTGTGTAGAGAATTTATGGATTAGGAAATCTCAGAGGGAACATTTTTCCTATAAATGAGTTATTGACAGGCCAGTATATTGGGATTCCCTAGTACCTCATCTGGTAATGAATCCACCTGGAATTCAGGAGACCCCAGTTCAATTCCTGGGTCAAAAAGATCCCCTGGAGGAGGGATAAGCAACCCACTCTGTATTCTTGGGCTTCCCTTGTGGCGCAGATGGTAAAGAATCCATCTGCAATGAGGGAAACATAGGTTCGATCCCTGGGCAGGGAAGATCCCCTGGAGGAGTATATGGCAACCCACTTCAGTATCCTTGCCTGGAGAATCCCCAAGGACAGAGGAATCTGTCGGTCACAGTCCATGGGGCCACAAAGAGTTGGACAAGACTGAGTGACTAAGTATAGCACCAGCAATGATTTTCTAGGACTCATTTCTGAATCATATTTTCCAGAATTGCTCTTATGCCAAGCTTAAATATGTCTGGCTTCATGCATAAACTGGGTGAAAGACTCTTAACAAGTTTCTGAATTTCTTACATATTTGCTACATAAATTGTTTTTGCATCAGTTGTTTTTGTTGGGAAAAAGAGATTAGGGCTTCCTCTTCATTTCTGTAATCTAAATGAACAGAAAATGGGAGTTTTGGCTCTTCTTTGGGGAATGGAAAATCCCTAAGTGAAGGGAAAACTTGAGTAAACTATGGATTCTCTAAGGGACTAAGGACAGATTAAGCTACAGACTGCAAATGTAATCCCCCCAGGTCCCTATTATACATAGACTGTTTCCCTGGGGAAGAGACTGAGCAAACTTCTGCCACATTTATAAGTGAGTGCATTATACCATTATACTCACATTAAATCATCTGTGACTTACCAAGTGGCAAAAATAATAATAAAGAAGAATGTTTATTTTTCTCTGCTGCTTGAGTGGACTGAAAGTCATAAACAGAAATTATGATTTATATTTCTAGAAGATTTTGAAGTCAAATCAGAAAGTACATGTGGGCTGAATTCTATTAGAATAAAAGGAACCAAAGCTTCAGAACCTGAAATTGCCCTACTAAGACCAGAGGGTAAAACCAATGATAAGAAAGCCCTGGGGTTTTCTGGAGAAAGGAAGGTGAGTTTCTGAATTTCATTTATTCATGTCCTTCTTGTTTGAAATGGAAGTCCAAGGATCTAAGATATGATTATTTCCCAATTTTGCCTCCTGAGACTCACATAAATCTTAGAAAAATATCTATTTAAGACATGGATCAGTGAATGCTCAGAGACATGGGGCCTAAAAGGATGCATTAGATCAGTCAGTAAGTTCCCTCTCCATGGATGGAAGTCTCACTCATCTACAATTACAGTTTTTACTCTGTGATGTGGGGCAGAGAGTTAACCTCTTGTAGACTCTGGCCTACAATGGCAGCCCACTCAAGTACTTTTGCCTGGAAAATCCCATGGATGGAGGAGCCTGGTAGGCTGCAGTCCATGGGGTTGCTAAGAGTCGGACATGACTGAGTGACTTCACTTTAACTTTTCACTTTCATGCATTGGAGAAGGAAATGGCAACCCACTCCAGTGTTCTTGCCTGGAGAATCCCAGGGACGGGGGAGACTGGTGGGCTGCCATCTATGGGGTCGCACAGAATCAAACACGACTGAAGTGACTTAGCAGCAGACTCTGGCCATTTAGTTTTAGTTAAGAAGCAATTTTCTTTGTTCTCACCCACCAGTCTAATCTGCTTTAAAGAGCAGCACTTAATCACTAGAGTCTTTGTCTATAGTCTTACTGGTGAGGGGAGACTTCAAGTGAAAGGAGAAATGTTGAGATATGGGAAGAATGAGTCGATCCTGGTCCAAATCTCTCCATTATCCACTGTTTGTTTTTTCCCCAAGCAGTAAAGTCTGCACAGGGCAGTGGTTTCTTTCTTCTGTAGGCTAAGTTTTGATACTCTTTCCTATTTAGTTTATAAAGACCCAAAAAAGCAAAATTCCCTGTCACTCCATTTCATGAAAATGGTTAACACAGTTCCATGAGAGAGTAGGTAAGACAATTCCATAAATCGAGGCTGGGTTACTGTCAGATATCCCCAGCCCAAACACCACACTTGTGAGAGGAGATACTGTGTGAAAATTGAGTCATTGTTCTCTATGTAACCTTTTTCTTCTGTGCTCACAGATCACCTTAGAGAAGAATGGCTCCTGGAAATGGCTCTTTGGTGACCAAATTCATTCTGTTGGGATTAACCAACCAGCCAGATCTCCAACTCCCTCTATTCTTCCTGTTCCTAGGAATGTACATGGTCACTGTGCTGGGAAATTTGGGATTGATAACACTAATTGCACTGAATTCACACCTACACACCCCCATGTACTTTTTCCTTTTTAACTTGTCCTTCATAGACCTCTGTTATTCTTCTGTATTTACACCCAAAATGCTGATTAACTTCATATCAAAAAAGAATATTATTTTTTACATGGGGTGCATGACCCAGCTCTACTTTTTCAGTTTTTTTATCATTTCTGAAATCTATGTGCTAACATCAATGGCCTATGACCGCTATGTGGCCATCTGTAAGCCACTCTTGTATAATGTTGTTATGTCCCCTAAAGTGTGTTCCAGCCTTATGCTTGGTTCCTACTTGATGGCATTTTCTGGTGCCATGGCTCACACTGGATGCATGCTGAGACTGACCTTCTGTGATGCAAACACCATCAACCATTATTTCTGTGACATCCTCCCTCTGCTCCAGCTTTCCTGCACAAGTACCTATGTCAGTGAGCTGGAAATGTTCATCGTGGTAGGTATCAATATCATTGTGCCCAGTCTCACCATCTTTGTCTCTTATGGTCTCATCCTCACCAACATCCTCCACATCAGCTCCACAGAGGGTAGGTCCAAAGCCTTCAGCACCTGCAGTTCGCACATCATTGCTGTTTCTCTCTTCTTTGGATCAGGGGCATTCATGTATCTCAAACCACCTTCTGCTGTGTCTATGGATGAGGGGAAAATCTCTTCTGTCTTTTACACCAATATGATTCCTATGATGAACCCATTAATCTACAGCTTGAGGAACAAAGATGTTAAACTTGCTCTGAGAAAAACCCTGAGTATGAGACAGTTTTAATTAGAACTGTCTGTGTGCATGCGTTACAGGACAGTGATATTGAGTGTTTAATTTTAATGACAATCTTCTTATCATATTTTTATTATCTTTTTTACCTAGTATCTTAAATAAATTTGAGTCCTATTTATATAATTTATTTCCATTTATATATATATATATATATATTTTTTACTGTTTTCAAGATACATGTCATCTCTTTTTCTTGCATAGTAATAACATTAAATAGTGAATATATTATCTCTTTTCATTATAATTTTGAAATTATTTTTCCACTGGGAAAAGATGGGTGGTCTCCAAATAGTGAATTACATAGCACTAGACTGAAAACATATCACTAGGGTTGTTTTTATCTATCAACTTGCAATAAGAAGGATAAATGAGGATAAATGCTCTGTTTCTACTCTTATCTTCCCATATTTGACTTGGCAATAATATATCTTCTTTAAATACCAGAGACTGGCGGTTCTAAGACTATCAAGGACAATCCATTTCCCATCCATAAGCTTTTGGCGAAGAGTTTTATTTTTCACCTTTGTAAGTAAAATTGACATATAGCCAATCAACAAAATACATGTCTTGCATGGGTGGGAAAGTGAATCCAATACTGGATAATCATTTACTTTAAGTCACACAGCTTTAGAAAGAAAAATTATAGACTAAATTCTGATCATTCTGACTTCAAATGTATTATTCTTTAGTATGTTCTATACACTCTTCATTATGTTATTCTATTTCAATGAACATGAAATATAAGAAAACATTCCTGATTTAAAGTTGACTCTTCTCTGTCTCAGAATGACATATGAATTTTTCTTAAACTGGGTAATCCTTTCTTTTCTTTTTAGCAAAACAGCTTGATTGTCTTTTGCTGTTGTTGTTATCAGAAAGAGAAAGTTTTAGGGGATCATATAGAGATGGTTTGCTCAAAAAGGGAAATTAATATTTCTGCAAAATTAAAAACCTGAATTTGGAATGCTTTTAAGTGTTTGTACTTCAGAGAACAGGGCATGAACATTAAGGATGCTCAGATCAGATCAGATCAGTCACTTAGTCGTCTCCGACTCTCTGCGACCCCATGAATCGCAGCACGCCAGGCCTCCCTGTCCATCACCAACTCCTGGAGTTAACCCAGACTCACGTCCATCGAGTCAGTGATGCCATCCAGCCATCTCATCCTCTGTCGTCCCCTTCTCTTCTTGTCCCCAATCCCTCCCAGCATCAGAGTCTTTTCCAATGAGTCAACTCTTCGCATGAGGTGGCCCAAGTACTGGAGTTTCAGCTTTAGCATCATTCCTTCCAAAGAAATCCCAGGGCTG
>NW_011495063.1:52995-53196 GCF_000754665.1 Bison bison bison | reverse complement strand
CCACTAGCTTTGTTCATAGTGATGTTTTCTAAGGCCCACTTGACTTCACATTCCAGGATGTCTGGCTCTTGGTCAGTGATAACACCATCGTGATTATCTGGGTCATGAAGATCTTTTTGTACAGTTCTTCCGTGTATTCTTGCCATCTCTTCTTAATATCTTCTGCTTTTGTTAGGTCCATACCATTTCTGTCCTTTATCG
>NW_011495063.1:51738-52895 GCF_000754665.1 Bison bison bison | reverse complement strand
CAAAGTAATGTCTCTGCTTTTGAATATGCTATCTAGGTTGGTCATAACTTTCCTTCCAAGGAGTAAGCGTCTTTTAATTTCATGGCTGCAGTCACCATCTGTAGTGATTTTGGAGCCCAGAAAAATAAAATCTGACACTGTTTCCACTGTTTCCCCACCTACTTCCCATGAAGTGATGGGACCGGATGCCATGATCTTCATTTTCTGAATGTTGAGCTTTAAGCCAACTTTTTCACTCTCCTCTTTCACTTTCATCAAGAGGCTTTTTAGTTTCTCTTCACTTTCTGCCATAAGAGTGGTGTCATCTGAATATCTGAGGTTATTGATATTTCTCCCGGCAATCTGATTCCAGCTTGTGTTTCTTCCAGTCCAGGGTTTCTCATGATGTACTCTGCATATAAGTTAAATAAACAGGGTGACAATATACAGCCTTGATGTATTCCTTTACCTATTTGGAACCAGTCTGTTGTTCCATGTCCAGTTCTAACTGTTGCTTCCTGACCTGCATACAAATTTCTCAAGAGGTAGTTCAGGTGGTCTGGTATTCCCATCTCTTGAAGAATTTTCCACAGTTTACTGTGATCCACACAGTCAAAGGCTTTGGCATAGTCAATAAAGAAGAAATAGATGTTTTTCTGGAACTCTCTTGCGTTTTCCATGATCAGGTGGATGTTGGCAATTTGATCTCTGGTTCCTCTGCCTTTTCTAAAACTAGCTTGAACATCCGGAAGTTCACGGTTCACATATTGCTGAAGCCTGGCTTGGAGAATTTTGAGCATTACTTTATTAGCGTGTGAGATGAGTGCAATTGTGCGGTAGTTTGAGCATTCTTTGGCATTGCCTTTCTTTGGGATTGGAATGCAAACTGACCTTTTCCAGTTCTGTGGCCACTGCTGAGTTTTCCAAATTTGCTGGCATATTGAATGCAGCACTTTCACAGCATCATCTTTCAGGATTTGGAATAGCTCAACTGGAATTCCATCACCTCCACTAGCTTTGTTCATAGTGATGTTTTCTAAGGCCCACTTGACTTCACATTCCAGGATGTCTGGCTCTTGGTCAGTGATAACACCATCGTGATTATCTGGGTCATGAAGATCTTTTTGTACAGTTCTTCCGTGTATTCTTGCCATCTCTTCTTAATATCTTCTGCTTTT
>NW_011495063.1:51477-51638 GCF_000754665.1 Bison bison bison | reverse complement strand
CATGAAGATCTTTTTGTACAGTTCTTCCGTGTATTCTTGCCATCTCTTCTTAATATCTTCTGCTTTTGTTAGGTCCATACCATTTCTGTCCTTTATCGAGCCCATCTTTGCATGAAATGTTCCTTTGGTATCTCTGATTTTCTTAAAGAGATCCCTAGTCT
>NW_011495063.1:41804-51377 GCF_000754665.1 Bison bison bison | reverse complement strand
AGATCCCTAGTCTTTCCCATTCTGTTGTTTTCCTCTATTTCTTTGCATTGATTGCTGAGGAAGGCTTTCTTATCTCTTCTTGCTATTCTTTGGAACTCTGCATTCAGATGTTTATATCTTTCCTTTTCTCCTTTGCTTTTTGCTTCTATTATTTTCACAGCTATTTGTAAGGCCTCCCCAGACAGCCATTTTGCTGTTTTGCATTTCTTTTCCAGGGGGATGGTCTTGATCCCTGTCTCCTGTACAATGTCATGAACCTCATTCCATAGTTCATCAGGCACTCTATCTATCAGATCTAGGCCCTTAAATCTATTTCTCACTTCCACTGTATAATCATAAGGGATTAGATTTAGGTCATACCTGAATGGTCTAGTGGTTTTCCCTACTGTCTTCAATTTAAGTCTGAATTTGGCAATAAGGAGTTCATGGTCTGAGCCACAGTCAGCTCCTGGTCTTGTTTTTGCTGACTGTATAGAGCTTCTCCATCTTTGGCTGCAGAGAATATAATCAATCTGATTTCGGTGTTGACCATCCGGTGATGTCCATGTATAGAGTCTTCTCTTGTGTTGTTGGAAGAGGGTGTTTGTTACGACCAGTGCATTTTCTTGGCAAAACTCTATTAGTCTTTGCCCTGCTTCATTCCATATTCCAAGGCCAATTTTGCCTGTTACTCCAGGTGTTTCTTGACTTCCTACTTTTGCATTCCAGTCCCCTATAATGAAAAGGACATCTTTTTTGTGTGTTCGTTCTAAAAGGTCTTGTAGGTCTTCATAGAATCGTTTAACTTCAGCTTCTTCAGCGTTACTGGTTGGGGCCTAGACTTGGATTACTGTGATATTGAATGGTTTGCCTTGAAACGAACAGAGATCATTCTGTTGTTTTTGAGATTGCATCCAAGTACTGCATTTCAGACTCTTTTGTTGACCATGATGGCCACTCCATTTCTTCTGAGGGATTCCTGCCCGCAGTAGTAGATATAATGGTCATCTGAGTTAAATTCACCCATTCCAGTCCATTTCAGTTCGCTGATTCCTAGAATGTCGACATTCACTCTTGCCATCTCTTGTTTTACCACTTCCACTTTGCCTTGATTGATGGACCTGACATTCCAGGTTCCTATGCAATATTGCTCTTTACAGCATCGGACCTTGCTTATATCACCAGTCACATACACAGCTGGGTATTGTTTTTGCTCTGGCTCCATCCCTTCATTCTTTCTGGAGTTATTTCTCCACTGATCTCCAGTAGCATATTGGGTACCTACTGACCTGGGGAGTTTCTCTTTCAGTATCCTATCATTTTGCCTTTTCATACTGTTCATGGGGTTTTCAAGGCAAGGATACTGAAGTGGTTTGCCATTCCCTTCTCCGGTAGACCACATTCTGTCAGATCTCTCCACCATGACCCGCCCATCTTGGGTTGCCCCACGGGCATGGCTTAGTTTCATTGAGTTAGACAAGGCTGTGGTCCTAGTGTTATTATGTCAGGACTCAAAGAGCATATGGTCAATAAATAAGATGTCCCAGTGTGGGACACAGTCGTGAGATTTAGGGACCTGGGTTTCCCTTGTGGTAAAGTATCTTCCTTCAGTGTGGAAGACCTGGGTTTGATCCATGGGTTGAGAAGATCCCCTGGAGAAGGGAACCCACTCCACTATTCTGGCCTGGAGAATTCCATGCACTGTATAGTCCATGGGATTACAAAGAATCCTACAAGGCATCAGTTACAGGAGATAAATCATGAGGAGTAATTGCATCAAGAAAAGAAAAAGTAATTTGCACAGAAAAGTTTTTGATAATGAAAACCTTTATCTATGGACTCACTCCTTGTGCAAGACCCTAGATACTATTGAAATCACAGGATTTCTCTAGAAAAGATAAAAGCTTAAGTTATTTATGATTTAAAATGTTAAAGCAACAGGACTAGATGACTTTTGAACAAGTAGATTATTTCTGGTTTTGCTGGATTCTGTGTGCTACGTTCATATGGAGTTTTAGGTACAGAAACATCAAATTGCAGCTGGGAGAATAATGACAATGTGAAAGAAATATTTGGAGAATAAAGCGAGTTATGACAAGAATGTTGGATTATTTTTTGAAAGCAAAAGTGTGCTACTTTAAAAATCCTCAATATGCTGTATCAGTGACCCTGTAATCATTTTCTAAGATATTTTGAAAAATATTAACTACTAAACACTCTTCTTAAACTCCAGTCAGTATTTATGTATTTTGAAATTTGGCAAAGCTGACTTTTTACTTTTTTTTTTTTTTGAGATGATCAGCATAACTAAATGTTTTTTGAGATGTTCAGCATAACTAAATCTTTGGCTAATATTTCTAGATGACCACTCTTTTTTCATCTCCTGACTGCAATACGGACATGACTGATTTTTCCTTAACAAGATCTATTTACCTAAAATTGTTGATCTTGGTCAGAGTTTTGTTTGTTTAAACTAGTATTTCTCTCTATAAACGTGTTTTTCAAATGGAAGCAAATGCATCTAAACAAGTGAACTTGACTGGGCCATTTGGAAACCTACAGAATACTGATGCATGTACTCTATTATGTATTTTATAACAATTTGAGGATCCCCAAGAGTAAATTAAGCCTGATCACTAATCTTTCATTTCATGCGCCTCAAAATTAAAATGAAATCTGTTCATTAATATAAAAGAACAGTTCTTTATAATGAGTAATGTATATCTTTGGTTAATCTGAAAAAAATATAAATAACTTAAAATACAATGTTTCATAATTACGGGTAGTAACCTTGTAAAGGAGGCAACCTTGCTGATTGTTTGGCAACTTAATCATGTTTTAGTTAGCAATCTAACTGTGCATCTCTCTACTTGGACTTCTTTTAAGTGGAGGGGGAATCAAGCCAGAGGATTTTTTTTTCTCCATTTTATTTTATTTTTTAACTTTACAATATTGTATTGGTTTTGAAATATATCAACATGAATCTGCCACAGGTATACATGTGCTCCCCATCCTGAACCCTTCTCCCTCCTCCCTCCCTGTACCATCCCTCTGGGTCGTCCCAGTGCACCAGCCCCAAGCATCCAGTATCGTGCATCGAACCTGGACTGGTGACTCGTTTCGTATATGATATTATACATGTTATATGTTCAGTTCATTCTCTTTGACTGAACTGACTCTTTGTGACCCAATGGACTACAGCACACCAGGCTTCCCTGTCCTTCACCAACTCCCAGAACTCGCTGAAACTCATGTCCATCAATTCAGTGATGCCATCAAACCATCAGATCCTCTGTCATCCTTCTCCTCCTGCCTTCAGTCTTTCCCAGCATCAGCATATTTTCTAATGACTCAGTTCTTCTCATTAGGTGGCCAAAGTATCAGCGCCTAAGCTTCAGCATCAGCCATCCCAATGAATATTCAGGACTGAGTTCTTTTAGGATTGACCGGTTTGATCTCCTTATAGTTCTTCCTTTCCTGAGTTATGTCATTGGCACTGACAGGTTTTGAAGGAAGTTATGGTTCTGCTGAAGGTGTTCCATCTTAGAGTCAACCTCATAAGCCCTGGATTTCTCCTGTGCCCATGAACCAGGACAGAGCTTTTCTAAGTTCATGTGAAATTGGATTCTTTTTCAAGTTGCTGCATCATTAATATACATTTTCTTACCTAATTTAGCTAGACTAATGATTTCAAATATTATACAATATATTGGGAAGATTCTAAATAAGAGCTAGAGAACAAAGAAGATGTTTCAAAGAAGTCTACATTTAAAATTTCACATGGATGATTTTAATTTTCATTCATCAGAAATTCAATTGCTAACAATTTCTTCCATCTCTCCCTTTTAAGGGTTGCCCCACTAAAAACAAATAAGAAAATTACATAATTGTGGTAGCTGCACAAGTCATTATTTTGTTTGTGGAGGCCCTCTTTTTTTGGAGCATTTTGAAAGCATATTTTTGAGCATTTGATGCTTTTCTGTCAATAAGAGAGAGAAAACTCTATTATCATAGAATGATATTCTTCTCCCTCAAGATAAACTCATGTAGGTTTGTTTTATACACAAAAACATATGTATTTCTAAAATGTGTTTTAGACATTTCTAAAATGTGTCCAAGACAATTGAGTGGTCTTTGAAAAGTAAACATTCTCCTTTCTTTTTTATGTTTTTTGAGAAGGTTAAATTTTTGTAGCATATTTAAAGTGTGCAAGATACTTCAGTCAATCAGAATGGTACTTTTATGGCTTCTCATCAAAGTTAACTCTGATTCACTTTCTTCTTTAGTTTTAACCAAGCCTTAATCATAGTTCTAAGAAATATGTCTTTACTACATAGCTTCAATTTTCAAGTGGGTAATGGAGAACCACTGAAAGTTCTTGAACCAGGGAGGGACAGAGCTGTGCTTTCAGACCTTATTCTAGCAGCATTCAGTTCAGTTCAGTTCAGTTGCTCAGTCGTGTCCGACTCTTTGTGACCACATGAACTGCAGCATGCCAGGCCTCCCTGTCCATCACCAACTCCCGGAGTTCACTCAAATCCACATCCATCGAGTAGGTGATGCCATCCAGCCATCTCATCCTCTGTCGTCCCCTTCTCCTCCTGACCCCAATCCCTCCCAGTATCAGAGTCTTTTCCAATGAATCAACTCTTTGCATGAGGTGGCAAAGTATTGGAGTTTCAGCTTTAGCATCAGTCCTTCCAAAGAACACCCAGGGCTGATCTCCTTTAGAATGGACTGGTTGGATCTCCTTGCAGCATTGTTCATGAACAAACGAGTGAATATATGAGAAAATGCTAAAATAAGAGTTATGTGCCTCTATAGTTCAACATTACACTAGTTCAGTTTAATCATAAAGCCAGAAGTTGTGTGGTGGCTGGGGACAGGTAGGTGCAGGTCTTTGTGGTTGTAAACATTGTGGTTAAGCATAAGAGAAGTTTTGAATGTATTCTGAAAGCTCTTAGATAAAAATAAGATGAGTTTCAGAAGTATTGATTGAGTTCTTTCTGTGTACTCAGCTTTGTTCTTAGTTTCAGGATCCAAATAGTTAACAGGGTAGAATAAATGTTTGACTTAATAAAATATACAGTTTATAGAAAAGCATGAATTAAAAGGGGAAAGTTTGATGAATATTATAAAAAAGAATCTACTTAAATTTATGAAAACATGAGTAGTAACAGCTGATGTTTATTGACACTCATATGCCAATACTGGCCCAACCATTTTACTTATTTTTTTATTCACTTGATTAACACAGCAGGTCAATGAAAGAGATGCTATTTTGACATTCCTTACTTCACGTAGGTGAACCTAGAGATTCAATAACTTGTCCAAAGTGTTATAGTATGTATAAGTGGAAGAAGGAAGGTAGGATTCAGAGGACTCTCTCTAATTCCATAACCCCTACTCTGTTCTATCATGAGAAAAATTGTTAATTTCAGTCACTGAAATGTTAAAGGAAATTAGCCAGTAGAAGAGTCAGGTAGAAATTTCAGGAAGATGTGAAAAGTATAAACTATAGAAGGGACATATTATATAACAAATTATTTCAGAGACATCTCAGATAGAGAACAACTGAAATGAGTCACTGCAACATTTGATGAATTCAGATAAAGAAATAAAGAAACCTGTAAGTAGGTCTCTTGTGGAAATACGCCCATTTAGTAAATGCGAATAAAAAGGGAATGAGACAATGTAACAGCTTCCCCTTCAGAGGTGTAGATAATGAGGAGATGTGAATTCACTTTGGATCTAACTGAGGGATGTACAGTCCCTAGAATAAAGCAAAAATGAGTAAAAGAGTGAGTCTGTAAGGAAATAAAGACAGATCATGAGCCAGGATCCAAAATTTCCTTATTCCATATTAAACATATAATCTACATTCTGGAGAAGAGACCAGGCAAGCTTCTAACCTGTTTTTCACCAAGTGCATTACATCCTTAAACTCACATTAAATATTCTGGGTCTAATCAAGTAGCAAGTATTATAATAAAAGGACTATCTTCTGTTGCTTGAGAACACTGAAAATATCAGAAATTATAGAAGTTCACAAAGATTTCCAGGGCATATGTGAATTAATGTCTACTTTCTCTCCCCTAAAATCAAAGGGATCAAGCCTGGAAAACATGAAATGACATTTGCAGAACCAACATGGTAAATACACAGGGTAAGGAGAAAGTCCTGAAGTTTTAAGATCAAAGTTGGGTGAGTTTCTGAATTTAATTTATAATACTTTTTCCTCATTTTGTGATCAAAGTCCAGGAACCTATCATATGTCCATTCTTTCTCATTTTGTGAAGCTGAGACTCAAGTAAAACTACTGGAAGCATTTGTTGGAGAGGAATCAGCGAATATTAGAGGGGTTCAAAGACATATCAGTCAGGAAGTTTCCTCTAAGTAGGTGGATCTCTCATTCTTCTTCCTTTATGACTTTTACTCTGTGATAAGGTTGGTAACTTGATTCTCATAGACTTGGGTCCCCTCATCTTGAAGCAGTGTTCTTAGTTCCTGCCACATAAGGTCTAACCTGCATGAGAAGACAGCACCAGATTGCTAGGGTCACTGCCTCCAGTTGGACTGGTGAGGGAAGAGTTGACATGAATGAAGGTTGGGATAGTGTCAGGCATTCACAGTGTGTATACTCTTTCATAGGAGGAGAAACTGTGGAAGAGCTGAGTTGTTCTCTAATGGAACCCTTTCGCCTGTGTCCACAGATTCCTTTAGAGAAGAATGGCTCTTGGAAATAGGTCTTTCCTGACTCAGTTCATTTTGATGGGAATAACAGACCAACCAGATCTCCAGCTCCCCATTTTCTTTTTTTTTTTCTTTTTTTTAATTTTTTAAATTTTTTTTTAATTTTATTTTATTTTTAAACTTTACAATATTGTATTAGTTTTGCCAAATATTGAAATGAATCCGCCACAGTTATACCCACGTTCCCCATCCTGAACCCTCCTCCCTCCTCCCTCCCCTACCCTCCCTCTGGGTCATCCCAGTGCACCAGCCCCAAGCATCCAGTACCGTGCATAGAACCTGGACTGGCGACTCGTTTCATACATGATATTATACATGTTTCAATGCTATTCTCCCAAATCTCCCCACCCTCTCCCTCTCCCACAGAGTCCATAAGACTGATCTATACATTGGTGTCTCTTTTGCTATCTCGTACACAGGGTTATTGTTACCATCTTTCTAAATTCCATATATATGCATTATTATACTATATTGGTGTTTTTCTTTCTGGCTTACTTCACTCTGTATAATAGGTTCCAGTTTTATCCATCTCATTAGAACTGATTCAAATGCATTCTTTTTAATGGCTGAGTATTACTCCATTGTGTATATGTACCACTGCTTTCTTATCCATTCATCGGCTGATGGGCATCTAGGTTGCTTCCATGTCCTGGCTATTATAAACAGTGCTGCGATGAACATTGGGGTACACGTGTCTCTTTCCCTTCTGGTTTCCTCAGTGTGTATGCCCAGCAGTGGGATTGCTGGATCATAAGGCAGTTCTATTTCCAGTTTTTTAAGGAATCTCCACACTGTTCTCCATAGTGGCTGTACTAGTTTGCATTCCCACCAACATTTTCTTCCTGTTCTAGGAATGTTCATGGTCACTGTGATGGGGAACCTGGGCTTGATAATCTTAATTCAACTGGATTCACATCTACATACTTTTCCCTCTTTAACTTTTCCTTCATAGATCTCTGTTATTCTTCTGTGTTTGCACCAAAAATGCTGAGTAACTTCACTTCGAAGAAGATCATTTCTTACATGGGGCTCATGACTCAGCTCTACTTTTTCTGTTTTCTTGTCATTTCTGAAATATATGTGCTGACATCAATGGCCTATGACCTCTATGTGGCCATCTGTAAGCCACTTTTGTATAACATTATGTCCCCTAAAGTGTGTTCCAGCCTTGTGCTTTGGTTCCTACTAGATGGCATTTTCTGGGCCATGGCTCACACTGGATACATGCAGAGACTGAACTTCTGTGATGCAAACACTATTAACCATTATTTCTGTGACATCCATCCTCTGCTTCAGCTCTCCTGCACAAGTACTCGGTCAATAAGTTGGTTGTTTTCCCTGTGGTGGGCATCAACATCACTATGCCCAGTCTCATCATCTTTATCTTTATAGTCTTATTTTCTCCAGCATCTTCCACATCAGCTCCACAGAGGGCAGGTCCAAAGCCATCAGCACCTGCAGTTCCCACATCATTGCTGTTTCTCTCTTCTTTGGATCATGTGCATTTGTATATCTTAAACCATCTTCTGTTGCATTTCTGGATGAGCAAAACATCTCTTCTCTCTTTAACACCAATGTGGTTGCTATGATGAACCCTTTAATCTACAGCTTGAGACACAAAGATGTGAAAACTTCTCTGAGAAAAACTATATAATTTTGATTAGAAACCACACCTCTTTTTGAAAATAATCACAGAATAGAGATATTATCTTTTTAATTTTAATGATTTTTATTAGCAGTATTATTATCCTATTTTGTACCATATTGAAATAAATTTTTGACATATCAATTTATTTATACTTATCAAATAGGAGACTTCTCTTCTTGTTTACCATTTTCATAATTTCCTTCCAAACATGTTCCCACTTATTAATACTATTTAGAAGAACATTTATTATCTTATTTATCATTCATTATAATCATTTTATTTATTTATTATAATACATTTTCTGCATTAGTCTGAACTTAGCTTTTCCTGTGAAAATAGAAGACTGGCCAACAAATCATCAAGTCAGGGAACATTCAGTTCAGTTCAGTTCAATCACTCAGTCATGTCCAACTCCTTGAAACCCATGGACTGCAGCACGCCAGGCCTCCCTGTCCATCACCAACTCCCGGAATTTACTCAAACTCATGTCCATCGAGTTGGTGATGCCCTTCAACCATCTCATCCTCTGTCATCCCCTTGTCCTCCCACCTTCAATCTTTCCCAGCATCAAGGTCTTTTCAAATAAGTCAGTTCTTTGCCTCAGGTAGCCAAAATATTGGAATTTCAGCTTCAGCATCAGTCCTTCCAATGAATATTCAGGACTAATTTCCTTTAGGATGGATTGGTAGACTCGCCTTGCTATAGAAGGGACTCTCAAGAGTCTTCTCCAACACCACAGTTCAAAAGCATCAATTCTTTAGCACTCAGCTTTCTTTATAGTCCAACTCTCACATCCATATGACTTCTGGAAAAACCACAGGTTTGACAAGACGGACCATTAGTGTGACATAATGTCACTGAGGATGTCTTATCTGCCAATTGACTTTAGAAGCATGAATCTGAGAATGTTTCCTCTTCCCATCTTTTCAGGCTTCATTAAGCAAGATTATATCACATTTAATTTCTGAGGTGGAAGACTTCATAGACTATTAAGTATAACCCACTTTGTATCTATAAGCACTGTGCATGCCTCCTTTGACAAACGATTTTGTTGCCTGCATGTATGGATTGTCAAAATATATTCGTTATATGTTTGGTACATAGAGTGGTTAATGATTTATTTATCAGTTCAGTTCAGTTCAGTCACTCAGTCGTATCCAACTCTTTGCGACCTCATGAATCACAGCACGCCA
>NW_011495063.1:40804-41394 GCF_000754665.1 Bison bison bison | reverse complement strand
ACGGCTGCAGTCACTATCTGCAGTGATTTGGAGCCCAAAAAAATAAAGTCTGACACTGTTTCCACGGTTTCCCCATCTATTTTCCATGAAGTGATGGGACCAGATGCCATGATCTTAGTTTTCTGAATGTTGTGACAAGGGAAGTTACTTAATTCTCATAGACTATCTTCTTGGATTAGAAATACAATTCTTGGTTCTGACCACATGAAGTCTAATGTGTAGTAGAAACCAGTGCCAGGTTACTAGGGTCACTGAAAGAGGAAATGTTGAGATGAGAGTAGAACAATAGTGTCCTAATCCAACCTTCTTCTCCCTTGGCTTTTCCAAGGGAGAAGATAGCAAACATACCTGCTACCATACACAAAGCAGGTATGTTTGCCTATGGTAGCACGGGCCTTCCCTCTGTAGGCTCTCTGTGATTTCCTTTAGGATGTACTGTTTGGATTTCCTTGCAGTCCAAGGGACTCTCAAGAGTCTTCTTTAACACCACAGTTTAAAAGCACCAATTCTTCGGCACTCAGCTTTCTTTATAGTCCAACTCTCACATCCATACATGACTACTGGACAAACCATAGCTTTGATTAGATGGA
>NW_011495063.1:40313-40704 GCF_000754665.1 Bison bison bison | reverse complement strand
GGCTTACTTCACTCTGTATAATAGGTTCCAGTTTCATCCACCTCATTAGAACTGATTCAAAATGTATTCTTTTTAATGGCTGAGTAATACTCCATTGTGTATACATACCACAGCTTTCTTATCCATTCATCGGCTGATGGGCATCTAGGTTGCTTCCATGTCCTGGCTATTATAAACAGTGCTGCGATGAACATTGGGGTACACGTGTCTCTTTCCCTTCTGGTTTCCTCAGTGTGTATGCCCAGCAGTGGGATTGCTGGATCATAAGGCAGTTCTATTTCCAGTTTTTTAAGGAATCTCCACACTGTTCTTCATAGTGGCTGTACTAGTTTGCATTCCCACCAACAGTGTAAGAGGGTTCCCTTTTCTTCACACCCTCTCCAGCATTTAT
>NW_011495063.1:35627-40213 GCF_000754665.1 Bison bison bison | reverse complement strand
ATAGCCTTGACTAGATGGACCTTTGTTGGCAAAGTAATGTCTCTGCTTTTTAATATGCTATCTAGGTTGGTCATAACTTTCCTTCAAAGGGGTAAGCATCTTTTTTAATTTCACGGCTGCAGTCACTATCTGCAGTGATTTTGGAGCCCAAAAAAATAAAGTCTGACACTGTTTCCACGGTTTCCCCATCTATTTTCCATGAAGTGATGGGACCAGATGCCATGATCTTAGTTTTCTGAATGTTGAGTTTTAAACCAACTTTTTCACTCTCCTCTTTCACTTTCATCAAGAGACTCTTTAGTTCTTCTTCACTTTCTTCCACAAAGGTGGTGTCATCTGCATATTTGAGGTTATTGATATTTCTCCTGGCAATCTCAATTCCAGCTTATGCTTCATCCAACCATGCATTTTGCATGGTGTACACTTCATATAAGTTAAATAAGCAGGGTGACAATATACAGCTTTGACATACTCATTTACCAATATGGAACACGTCTGTTGTTCCATGTCCAGTTCTAACTGTTGTTTCTTGACTTGCTTGCAGATTTCTAAGGAGGCAGGTTAGGTGGACTGGAATTCCCATCTCTTTAAGGATTTTCCACAGTTTCTTGTGGTCCACACAAAGTCTTTGGCATAATCAAAAAAGCAAAAGTAGATGTTTTTTTGTGGAACTCTCTTGCTTTTTCGATGACCCAGTAGATGTTGGCAATTTGATCTCTGGTTCCTCTTCCTTTTCTAAATCGAACTTGAACATCTGGAAGTTCTTCACAGAGTTCTGCTATTCTTCTGTGTTTACCGCCAAAATGCTGATTAATTTTATATCAGAGAAAAATATTATTTCTTATATGGGATGCATGACACAGCTCTACTTTTTCAGTTTTTTTTACCATTTCTGAAATATATGCTGACATCAATGGCCATCTGTATGGCCATACACATACAGATGTATGTGGCCATCTGTAAACCACTTTTGTATCATGTTGTTATATCCTCTAAAGTGTGTTACAACCTTATGCTTGGTTCCTACTTGATGACATTTCCTGGTGCCATTGGTCACGCTGGATGCATGCTGAGACTGACCTTCTGTCATGCAAAAACCATCAACCATTATTTCTGTGATATCCTTCCTCTGCTCAAGCTCTCTTGCACAAGTATCCACATCAATGATCTGGTAGTTTTCATTGTGGTGGGCACCAACATCATTGTGCCCAGTCTCACCAACTTTGTCTCTTATGGTCTCATCCTCACCAACATCTTCCGTATCAGCTCCATGGAAGGCAGGTCCAAAGCTTTCAGTACTTTCTGTCGCCACATCATTGTTGTTTCTCTCTTCTTTGCATCATGTACACTTATGTATCTCAAACCTTCATCTGCTGGGTATATGGATGAAAGAAAAGTCTCTTCTCTCTTTTACACCAATATGGTTCCCAGGATGAACCCTTTAATCTACAGCTTGAGAAATAAAAATGTGAAAGCAGCTCTGAGAAAAACTCTGAGTAGGACAGAATTTTGAATAGATACTTTCTCTGTGCAGCTTGTCACAGGGCATAAATTTCTGTGTTTAATCATAGTAATTTTGTTGGAATCTTTTTGATTCTTTTTTTTTTAGATGTTCAAAAATCTTTATTACTGCATTGTTTGTAAAAGTAAAAACTTAGAAACATCCATATGTAAGATTGTAATGTAATGTTCAATCAAACAAATATTAAATAAGAGTATGCAGCTGTTAAAATTTTATAACAATCTCTACATATGGTGGAAGGAAATCTGAGTCATCTCTCTATTTATTTCCACATTGTATTGAGCCAGACTTCTCTCTGACCCAATCATTTGCAGACTTTCTCACCATCTCCCATTTATTAATACTATTTAGAAAAAATTTGTTACCTCTTGTTTTTTTCTCAGTTTGAACATTTTTCCCCTCTGGGAATATAAAACTGCTCTATCTATAGTTGATGAAATCAGGGAACATTAGGGTGAAATAGCATCATTTGCAATGTCTCATCTGACACTTTCCATTGGAAGTATGAATCAGACAAAATTTTCTCTTCCTATCTTTCAGTCTTTCTTGAGCAATAATGCATCTCCTTAAATGCCTGAGATGGAAGATTCCATGATGTTGATTAAGTATAAGCAACTTGACTTCTCTAAACATTACGCATTATGATTATGGAAAAAAATTTCTTAGTTTGAACATCCAGTCCTGCACATAACACATTGTTAAAATATATTACCAGAATGAGAGAGCCAAGTTGAGAGTGGTACTTTGCTTCTACTTTATGTCATTGTTTTTGTTTCAGTAAACGTTGAAAGGAGAAAATACTCTAATTTGAAAGTTGACTTCAACTTTGGGTGGTATATGACTTTTTCTCAGGATGGGTATCAGAAAAGTTTACAGCAGTATCGGAAAAGTTTTTTGGATATGTCTCCTCGGCCTAAGAAATAAAGGCAAAATTAAACAAAAGGTACTGCATTAAACTGATAAGACATTGTGCAGCTCAAGAAACATAGCAAAATAAAAAATCAGTCTATTGAATGGGAGAAGATGTTTAAAAACAATATGTCTGATAACAGGCTAGTGTCGAAAATATACAAATAACCTGCATTACTCAGCATCTAGAAAACAAAGAACCCAATTAAAAAATGGGCAGAGGTGTATTTTTTCAAAGACATATGGATGACTACCAGACCCATGAAACAATGCTCAGCTTCACTAATCTTCAGGAAAATGCAAGTCAAATCCAAGGAGATACCTCACTACTGTCAGAATGGCAAACAAAAAGACAACAAGCAATATTTGTTGCTGACAATGTGGAGAAAAGGGAACACTCATGTACCATTGGCAGCATGTAAACACGATGGAAAACAGTGTGAAGTTTCCTCAAACATTAAAAACAGAACTACTCTACAGTCCAGCCACTGTACTCCTGAGTATTTACCTAAAGGAAATAAAATCATTAATTCAAAATATATACATACCCTGAAGTTACCTAAATCATTATTTATAATGGCCAAGATATGCTTGCCTAAAAGCCCAATGATATAATAGATGAATAGATAAAGGAGATGTGGCGTATATTTATACAATGGAATATTCCTTACACATAAAAAAGAATGAAATCTTGCTATTTGAGAGAATATAAATGAACTTACAGAATGTAAATAGAAAGACAGATACTGTATTACTTCATTTATATTTGGAATCTACAAAACAGAAAAAATTAACAACATAGGCAAGCAGAAACTCTTACAGATACAGAGAATAAACAGATTGTTTCCAGAGGGAAGGAAGAGGGGATTGGAGAGAAATTAGATAGTTTAAGAGGTGTAATCTTCCAGTTACAATATAAACAAGTGATAGGCATGAACAGTATGGGGAATGTAGTTTATTATAATGTAGAACTTTGTATGCTGAAAGTTGGTAACAGGACATAATGTTAATTTAATTTTAAAGTGTATAGAAATAGCAAATCAGTTTATTACCCATTAGGAACTAATACAATGTTGTTGGTAAACTATACCTTAAAAGCTAACAAACAAACAGATGTATAGAAAAATAGATCAGATTTTTTGTTACCAAAGATGGGGATCTGGAGGGAAGGCGAAATTGATGAAGACAGGACAAATGCCCCGTTCTCAGATGAATAAGGATTAAATGTAATATACAATATGATAAATGTAAATAACACTATTCTATGTTTTATATGAGAGTTGTTAAGAGAGGAAATCCTTGGAGTTGTCATTACAAAGAAAAAAAGATTTTTTTTCCATTTTATTTTGTATCCATATCAGATGATGGGTGTTCTTATTGTGGTTATTACCGCATGATGCATGTAAATCAAATCATTATATTGTACACCTTAAAGTTACAAAATACCATATGAAGAAAAATGAAACTGTTTTAGTCTTTCAGTAGTGTCCTACTCTTTGTGATCCCATAGACTGTACCCAAAAGCTCCATGGAAATATCCAGACAAGAATACTGGAGTAGGTAGCCATTCCCTTCTCCAAGGGATCTTTCTATCCCAGGGATTGAAGCCAGGTCTCCTGCATTGTAAGCAGATTCTTCACCATCTGAGCCATCAAGGAAGTGATTATATTTCAAAACCCAGAAGAAACATGTTTAAAACTGGAAAAAAGATTGCCTGTGTTTAGATTTGAATGTATTCTGGATACTAGGTACTTATCAGACACATTATTTACAAGTTTTTCTTCCATTCTGTTAGTCCTCTATTCATTCTCTTGGTGATACCTTTGAAACCTCAAAAGTTTTTAATTTCATGATGTTCAGCATCCACTTTTTTTCTTATTTGCCCTTTATTAGCATATCTAAGGAGAAGGCAGTGGCACCCCACTCCAGTACTCTTGCCTGGAAAATCCCATGGATGGAGGAGCCTGGTAGGCTGCAGTCCATAGGGTCTCTAAGAGTTGGACACGATTGAGCGACTTCACTTTCACACACTGGAGAAGGAAATGGCAACCCACTCCAGTGTTCTTGCCTGGAGAATCCCAGGGATGGGGGAGCCTGGTGGGCTGCCATCTATGGGGTCGCACAGAGTTGTCACGAATGAAGCAACTTAGCAGCA
>NW_011495063.1:32221-35402 GCF_000754665.1 Bison bison bison | reverse complement strand
TACACACACACACACACACACACACACACACACACACACATATATATATATCCCTCACATGTGTGTATGTAAATGCGGCAAATTCATATCTATGCTCTAACTTCATTTTCTTTCACTTCATTTCTCTACTGTGCTTGCATCACTATTTTAAATATGTTTATTTAAAATTGGTTTTTCCATTGGTTAAAAACAAAGGTAGGCATGGTGTTATAGTGTTTTCAAACTACAATTTGTGACTATTGTGACAATAAGAGAGATGGTAGAGAAGTAAAAGGAAGAGGCTTTATACTTTCTTCTCCTGAGCTATTTCTGGAAAAACTGCTTCCCTTACCTGTTAATATTCCTCTAAAGGGTTCAAAGCCTTCTTCCAATGAGATAAGAGGAAGTGAAAGTAGAGTGGAAAATGATTACCAATTTGTTATCCTGTAGTATTATAATTTATGGTTTTCTGCAGTTAAAATATATTAGACATATATTTCAAGGATCTTAATCTAACTTTTTTTAATTGCTGAGTTAGTAGGTTTTATTTATTTTATTTTATTTTTTAACTTTACAATATTTTATTGGTTTTGCCATATATCAACATGATTCTGCCACAGGTATACACATGTTCCCCATCCTGAACCCTCCTCCCTCCCCATACCATCCCTCTGGGTCATCCCAGTGCACCAGCTCCAAGCATCCAGTCTTCAGAGCCCTTATGTGGGAAATTCCCTAAAACAATTTTTACTTCTAAATCAAATCTTAGTCAAGTCCAAAACTTCCACCAAAGGCAACTGTTTACCTAATCATGAAAACATTTCAAAATATATCCAAAACATTTCCAAATCATAAAATTCCCTTCTCTGACAAGGACCTACTTGGACAAAATACCTTTCTTCCTTAATTCCCAGGGAGAGCTATCAGAGATTAATTTTCACACTGTAGTTGTTTTGATTCCAAAGAACATTTTTACTTTTAAGACACATGAAATCTGTAAGAAAGCATTCCCCTTTTGGAAAAACTCTTTAGAGCCAGTTTCATTTTCCTCGTGTACCATCTATTATGTTGTAGACTTTTTAGAGAGTTTATGAGATAACATATCTCAGAGGCAACAAAATGTCCCTATGAGTGAGCTGTCAATAGGATTGTTGGTACCCCAAATAAATTCCAGATTACTGCACTTTCCTTCAAATAATGCAGATTCCATTAATTGTGGAATTTGCTAGAATGAATTTCTGAGTCCTATTTCTTTTCTTTTGATCTTTTCAGAAGTTTTCAGCTCTGGAACTGTTTGAGGAAATGAAAGGGCACTCAAACATGGCCACTTGGTTCTGAAGAGAACATGAAAACTCAGCACTGATCACATGAATCATGGATTGTCAGGTCCTGTTTGTGCTTCTTCATTTTTACTTAGGGTCTTCCCTAGTGGTTCTGATGATAAGAAACTGCCTCCAATCTGAGACCCGGGGTCAGCATGATCACCTGGAGAAGGGAATGACAGCCCATTCGGTATTCAGGGTCTCAGGAACACAGTCAGGTTCAGTTTCGTTCAGTCACTCAGTCAAATCTGACTCTTTGTGATCCCATGGACTGCAGCATGCCAGACTTTCCTGTCCATCACCAGCTGCCAAGGTAAACTCAAGCTCATGTCCATCGAGTCGGTGATGCCATCCAACCATCTCATCCTCTGTCGTCCCCTTCTCCTCTCACCTTCAATCTTTCCCAGAATCAGGATTTTTTCTAATAAGTCAGCTCTTCACATCAGGCAGCCAATGTATTGGAGCTTCAGCTTCAGCATCAGTCCTTCCAATGAATATTCAGGAATGATTTCCTTTAGGATGGACTGGTTGGATCTCCTTGTTGTCCAAGGGACTCTCAAGAGTTTTCTCCAACACAACAATTCAAAAGAATCAATTCTTCTGCTCAGCTTTCTTTATGGTTCAACTCTCATGTCCATTCATGACTAGTGGAAAAACCATAACTTTAGGTATATGGATGTTTGTGGGCAAAGAAATATCTCTTCTTTTTAATATGCTGTCTAGATTGGCCATAGCTTTTTTTTCCCAAGGAGTAAGTGTCTTTTAATTTCATGGCTGAAGTCACCATCTGCAGTGATCTGGTGCCACAAAAAATAAAGTCTGTCACTGTTTCCATTGTTTTCCCATCTATTTGCTGTGAAGTGATGGGACCAGATGCCATGATCTTAGTTTTCTGAACATTGAGTTTTAAGCCAACTTTTTCACTCTCCTCTTTCACTTTCATCAAGAGGCTTTTTAGTTCCTCTCCAATTTCTGCCATAAGGATGGTGTTATTTGCATATCTGAGTTTATTGATAGTTCTCCCTGCAATCTTCAATCTAGCTTGTGCTTCATCCAGCCTGGCATTTCTCATGATGTACTCTTCATATAAGTTGAATAAGCAGGGTGACAATATACAGCCTTGACGTACTCCTTTCCCAATTTGGAACCAGTCTGTTGTTCCATGTCCAGTTCTAACTGTTACTTCTTTTGACCTGTATACAGGTTTCTCAGCAGGCAGGCTAGGTGGTCTGGTATTCCCATCCCTTTAAGAATTTTTCACAGTTTATTGTCTAGCATCTCTTATTAAATATCATAAGCATTTGTGAAGTTTCCTGTGTTATTTATAACCTCAATTCATATAATTAATAATTTTCTCTTTACATTGGATCATTTTCCATAATGCTACATCATGTATTATACAGCCCCTTACCTAATTTAGTTTGATTAGTAGATTTAAATATTATACAATGTTTTGGGAAGATTCCAAATAAGTAATATGGAACTATGTAAAGTTTCAAAGAAGCCAAAAATTAAAATTTCAAATAGCACTATCTTTATTTTGATTCCTCAGAAGTTTAGTGCTTATTGGTCTTTTCCATCTCTCTTTCTTAGGCATTGCCTTGCAAAAAAATAAATCAAAATCACATAATCGTGATAGCACAAGTCATATTTTGTGTATGGAGGAACTCCTTTTTTATGAACAGTTTGAAGATCTTTTTTGAGAGTTTGATGCTTTTCTACTAAGAAGAGAACCCTCTTTTATTATAGAGTAGTATTCTTGACCTTCTTTCTAATATATATAAGCAATGTGTGTAATATAGACATATATTTTTATTTTTCACACACAAACATACATATATTTATAAAATAGGTTGAACTTCCCAAGACAAGTAAAAATT
>NW_011495063.1:30404-32121 GCF_000754665.1 Bison bison bison | reverse complement strand
TAAAAATAGTTTAAAAAAAAAAGAGACAAGTAGAAAGTAAAAATTCTCTAATTTTCTTTTTTAGATTTTTTAGGTTAAAATTTTACAAAGGTTAATCTGCGCAAAATACACATAACAATCAAAATGGTACTTTCATGGCTTCTCATCAAAGATAACAGTCTCAATTTCTTCTCTAGTTATAACTAAGCATTAATCATAATTTTGATAATTATACTTTAAATTTATGCTTCAATTTTCAAATGGGTTATGGAAAACCATTGAAAGTACTTGAACTAGGGAGGGACAAAGCTGTGATTTCAGACATTGGTGTTTAGGGCTAAATAGGAGCATCTTGGGAAATACTAAAATTATCATTAGGAAGCACTATAGTTCAACATTACATTAGTTCAGCCTAAACACAAAAAGCCAGAAGTTTTGTGGTAGCTGCGGTACATGGGTGGAGGTCACTGTGATTTTAGATGCTATGGTTTAGCATTTGAAAAATGTTAAATACCTTCTTGGACAAAAACAAC
Organism: Bison bison bison; assembly: GCF_000754665.1. Lineage (NCBI taxonomy): Eukaryota > Metazoa > Chordata > Mammalia > Artiodactyla > Bovidae > Bison > Bison bison. Next base: position 31,609 of record NW_011495063.1, on the reverse strand, counting down.
ATGATTATCAGAAATATTTATTAAGTTCCTTCCATGTCCTCTGCTTTGTGCTTAGATCTTGGAGCCAAACAGTAAACAAGATAGGAACTTAGAGTTTATTAAGGAACACAGGTATTCAGGAAAAACAAACAAACAAACTCTGACATGTGTTATGATGGAGAATCTAGTAAAATTTATGAGAACGTGAATAATGACAGCTGACGTGTATTAACTATTTACCATATGCCAGGCACTGATTCAGCCATTTTACTTGACATTTTTCATTTAACTCAGCAGCATGATAAAAGAGATTCCATTTTTACCGTCCAATTTTACAACTTTGGTGAAAGATTAAATAAATTGCCCAAAGAAATATAGGATGTAAGTAAATTAAGATTCACAATGCTCTCTCTAGCGCCATAGTCCCTACTCATTTCTATCATGAGAAGAAATTGATAATTTCAATTACTGACATCTTGCAGAAAATGACCCAGTGAGAGAATCAGGTAGAAATTACAAGTTTTTTTTTTTCTTAAGTATAAGCTATAGAAAGAATATACAACATTGCAAATTATTTCAGAGACATTTCATAGTGAGAAGAGCTGAAGTGAGTTGCTGAAACATTTAAAAAATTTCTGATGAAGACATACAGAAACCTGGAATTAGGAGCCTTACAGATGATATGTCCATTTGGGAAACTGGAATAAAAAGGGAATGAAGCCATGTAGTGGCCTTCCGTTCAGAAGTGAAAATAATGAAAAGATGGGAATTTACTGTGGATCTACACTGAGGGATGCACAATACCTAAAATGAAAAAGAGCAAAAGAGTGAGTCCCTAAGGAACTAAAGGCAGATCATAATCCAGCATATATAATTTCCATATTCCCTTTTATACATATGACCTACTCTGTAGGGAAAAGATTGAGAAGTTTCTAGCCTGTTTTTGCCAAGTGCACTCATCATTACCCTCACTGTGAATCCTCTGTGTCTAATCCAGTAGCAAGTGTGATAATTAAAAGGCTTTATTTTCTCTGCTGCTTGAAAGGACTGAAATAATTATCAGAAATCATAGTAGTGCAGAAAGACTTCTCAGGCATATGTCTAGGCTCGCACCTCTCAGGATAAAAGAAATCAAGCCTCAGGAATCTGAAATTGCATTTCCAGCCCCAACTGGGTAAAGACCAAGGATAAGGGAGACAGCCCTGAGGTTTTCTGAACTCAGGTGA
>NW_011495063.1:25644-29364 GCF_000754665.1 Bison bison bison | reverse complement strand
TGGCCATCTGTAAGCCCCTTTTGTATAATGTTGTTATGTCCCCTAAAGTCTGTTCCAGCCTTATGCTTGCTTCCTACTTGATGGCATTTTCTGGTGCCATGGTTCACACTGGATGCATGCTGAGACTGAATTTCTGTGATGCAAACACCATCAACCATTTTTTCTGTGACATCCTCCCTCTGCTCCAGCTCTCCTGCACAAGTACCTATATCAATGAATTGGGAATGTTCGTCATAGTGGGCATCAACATCATTGTGCCCAGTTTCACAATCTTTGTCTCTTATGGTCTCATCCTGTCCAACATCCTCCATGTCAAGTCCACGGAGGGCAGGTCCAAAGCCTTCAGCACCTGCAGTTCCCACATCATTACTGTTTCTCTGTCCTTTGGATCAGGGGCATTTATGTATCTCAAACCATCTTCTGCTGTGTCTATGGATGAGGGTAAAATCTCTTCTGTCTTTTATACCAATACTCTTCCCTTCCTCAACCTTTTAATTTACAGCATGAGGAACAAAGATGTCAAACATGCTCTGAGAAAAACCCTGAGGAGGAGACAGTTTTGATTAGAAACACTCATTGTGTGCATGAGTTACACGACAGTGAGATTCTGTTTAATTTTAGTGACAGCTTTCTTACCATATTCTTTCTGTTATCTTTTTTTCCTAGTACCATTAATGAATTTGAGTCCTGCTCGAATAAATTATTTAATTTTTATATAAGTATTTGTTTCCCCACTGTTTTCAAATTACATATCATCTCTATTTCCTGCTGCATAATATCATTAAATAGTAAATATTTTATCTCTTTGTTTTATTTATCATTTTGAAATTAGTTTTTTTTTTCACTGGAAAAAGATGAATACTCTTTCCAAATAATGCATTTCAGAAAAAAAGACAGTTCCAGTTGAGCTCTTTCAAATCCTAAAAATGTTGCTGTGAACGTGCCACACTCAATATGCCAGCACATTTGGAAAACTCAGCAGTGGCCACAAGACTGGAAAAGGTCAGTTTTCATTCTAGTCCCAAAGAAAGGCAATGCCAAAGAATGCTCAAACTACTACACAATTGCACTCATCTCATGTGCTAGCAAACTAATGCTCAAATCTCTCCAAACCAGGCTTCAACAGTACATGAACCATGAACTTCCAGATGTTCAAGCTGGATTTATAAAAGGCAGAAGAACCACAGATAAATTGCCAGCATCCGCTGGATCATTGAAAAAGTGAGAGAGTTCCAGAAAATCATTTACTTCTGCTTTATTGACTATGCCAAAGTCTTTGACTGTGTGGATCACAACAAACATGGAAAAATTCTTCAAGAAATGGGAATACCAGACCACCTGACCTGCCTCATGAAAAATCTGTATGTAGGTCATTAAGCAACAGTTAGAACTGGACATGGAACAACAGACTGGTTCCAAATAAGAAAAGGAGTCCATCAAGGCTGTATATTGTCACCCTGCTTCTTTAACTTATATGCAGAGTACATCATGAAAAATGCTAGACTGCATTAATCAAGATTGCTGGGAGAAATATCAATAACCTCAGATAGGCAGATGACACCACCCTTGTGGCAGAAAAGAGCAGAGTGAAAAAGTTGGCTTAAAACTCAACATTCAGAAAACTACGATAATGGCATCAGGTCCCATCACTTCATGGAAAATAGATAGGAAAACAATGGAAACAGTGAGAACTTATTTTGGGGGGCTCCACAATCACTGCAGATGTTGACTGCAGCCATGACAGTAAAAGACACTTGCTTCTTGGAAGAAAAGCTATGAACAACCTAGATAGCATATTAAAAAGTAGAGACATTACTTTGCCAACAAAGGCCCATCTAGTTAAAGCTATGGTTTTTCCAGGAGTCATGAATGGATGTGAAAGTCAGACTATAAAGAAAGCTGAATGCCAAAGAACTGATACTTTTGAACTGTGGTGTGGGAGAAGACTCTTGAGAGTCCCTTAGAGAGCAGGGAGATCCAACCAGTCCATCCTAAGGGAAATCAGTCCTAAATGTTCATTGGAAGGACTGATACTGAAGCTGAAACTCCAATGCTTTGGCCACCTGATGCAAAGAACTGACCCACTGGAAAAAACCCTGATGCTGGGAACGATTGAAGGCAAGAGGAGAAGAGGAAAACAGAGAATGAGATGGTTGGATGGCATCTCCAACTCAATGGACACGATTTTGAGTTGTATGGAGAAGAAAAGGGAAACCCACTCCAGTACTCTTGCCTGGAGAATCCCATGGACAGAAGAGCCTGGTGGGTACCATCCCTGGAGTCGCAAAGAGTCAGACTTGACTGAGGGACAACATACACATACATACACATACAGACAAAGGCACACAGGCAATTGTATGGAGAAGGAAATGGCAACCCACGCCAGTACTCTTGTCTGGAGAACCCAATAAATAGAGGAGCCTGGCTGGCTACAATCTATGGGGTCTCAAAGAGTCAGACATGACTAAGTAACTAACACACACTCACAAGCTCAGAGAGTTGATGATGGACAGGGAGGCTTGGCATGCTGCAGGTGTTGCAAAGATTTGGACAGGACTGAGCTACTGACCTGAACTGAACTGAGACTGAAAACATATCACTGGGAGTGTTTTTATCTGTCACTTGCAATAAGAAGGATGAATAAAGTACTGTGTTTTTACTCTTAACTTTCCATATTTCACTTGGGAAAAATATATCTTGTTTAAATGCCAGAGATTGAAGGTTCTAAGACTATCAAGGATAATCCATTTAGCATCTGTAATTGTTTGGTGTAAACTTCTCTTGACAGTTTTATTTTTTACTTTTGTCAGTCAAGTTGACACATAAGTGATCATCAAAATACAGGTTTTGCATGGATGGGAAAGGGAAGCCAAGAGTGGATAATGATTTACATAAAGTCAGCACAAGTTTAAAAAGAAAAATAGGTAAATAGAGAGTATCAGTTTTAGGAGATAAATCATGAGGCATAATTGCATCAAAAAAGGAAGAGGTAGTTTATACAGAACTATGTTAGATAGTGAAAATGCTTACCTATGGATTCACTCTTTGTGGATAGACCTAGAAATACTCTCTAGATCACCAGATTTCTCTAAGAGAGGGGGAAAGCTTAAGTTATTTAAGATTTAAAATTTTAAACCAAAGGGCTAGATGACTTTTGAATAACTAGATTATTTCTGGGTTTTCTGGCTTTTATGTGGCTACACTCATATAGATTTTTAGGTACAGAAACATCAAATTGCAGCTGGGAGAATAATGATCAGATCAGATCAGATCAGTCGCTCAGTCATGTCCGACTCTTTGCGACCCCATGAATCGCAGCACACCAGGCTCCCTGTCCATCACCAACTCCCGGAGTTCACTGAGACTCACGTCCATCGAGTCAGTGATGCCATCCAGCCATCTCATCCTCTGTCGTCCCCTTCTCCTCCTGCCCCCAATCCCTCCCAGCATCAGAGTCTTTTCCAATGAGTCAACTCTTCACATCAGATGGCCAAAGTACTGGAGTTTCAGCTTTAGGATCAGTCTTTCCAATGAACACCCAGAACTGGTTGCCTTCAGGATGGACTGGTTGGATCTCCTTGCAGTCCAAGGGACTCTCAAGAGTCTTCTCCAACACCATAGGTCAAAGGCATCAGTTCTCCGGCACTCAGCCTTCTTCACAGTCCAACTCTCACATCCATACATGACCACAGGAAAAACCATAGCCTTGACTAGACGGAC
>NW_011495063.1:24528-25019 GCF_000754665.1 Bison bison bison | reverse complement strand
TTTAAGTGGATGGGGGATCAAGTCAGAGTATTTTACACACACAGCACAGTTATCCTTAGTAGTTTTTGCTTTCTTGAATTATGTGATTGGCACTGAAGAGTGTTGAGGGAAGTTACAGTTCTGCTGAAGGTAGTAAAGCTTAAAGTCAACCTCATAAGCCCTGGGTTTCTCTGTGCCCATGAACCAGGCCACAGCTTTCTTTAAGTTGATGTGAAATGTGGATTCTTTTTCAAAATGTTACATCATTTATACACCTTTTCTTGTCTAATTTATATGCACTGCTGCTGCTGCTAAGTCGCTTCAGTCGTGTCTGACTCTGTGCGACCCCATAGACGGCAGCCCACCAGGCTCCCCCATCCCTGGGATTCTCCAGGCAAGAACACTGGAGCAGGTTGCCATTTCCTTCTCCAATGCATGAAAGTGAAAAGTGAAAGTGAAGTCTCTCAGTCGTGTCTGACTCTTAGCGAGCCCATGGACTGCAGTCCACCAGG
>NW_011495063.1:22592-23421 GCF_000754665.1 Bison bison bison | reverse complement strand
ACATTCAAAATTTCACATGACATAATTTTAGTTTTCATTCATTATCATTCATCAAGGCTGAGCAGTCTCCCAGCTCTGTCTTTTAAAGGTTGCCATAGCTGAAAATGAGCTTCCCTTATATCTCAGTTGTTAAAATATCTACCTGCAATGTAGGAGACTCAGGTTCATTTCCTGGGTTAGAAAGATCCCCTGGAGAAGGAAATGGCATTCCACTCCAGTATTCTTGCCCGGAGAACCCCATGGATAGAGGAGCCTGGTGAGCTACAGTCCACAGAGTTGCAGAGTTGGACATGACTTAGCAACTAAGCCACTATACTGGGGGAAAAAAATCCCATAATTGGGGAAGCACAGTCATTGTTTTGTTTGTGGAGACCCTCTTTTTTTGGATCACTTTAAAAATGTATTTTTGAGATTTTGATGCTTTTCTATCAATAAAAGAACTTTCTTTATCATAGAATGATATTCCTCTCCCTTCTTCCATTCAATATAAGCAGCATATTTAAATATAGACCCATGTAGGTTTATTTTTAAAAGACAAACATATATATTTCTAAGATGTGTTAAATCTCCCAAGAGAACTGAGTGGTCTCAGAAAAGTGAACAATATTCAGCATTGTTTTATATGTCTTGATTAGGTTAAAATTTGTACCATATGTAACGTGTGCAAAATACTTTGATCAATCAAAATGGTACTTTCATGGCTTCTCATCAAGGATAACTCTGACTCAGTTAAAGTGATCTGGTAGTTTTCATTGTGGTGGGCACCAATATCATTGTGCCCAGTCTCACCATCTTTGTCTCTTATAGTCTCATCCTCACCAACGTCTTC
>NW_011495063.1:21951-22492 GCF_000754665.1 Bison bison bison | reverse complement strand
GTAAAGATCTTTTTTGCATAGTTCTTCTGTGTATTCTTGCCACCTCTTCTTTTTTTTTTTTAATTTTATTTTATTTTTAAAACTTTACAATAGGTCCATACCATTTCTGTCCTTTATCGAGTCTATCTTTGCATGAAGTGTTCCCTTGGTGTCTCTAGTTTTCTTGCAGCGATCTCTAGTCTTTCCCATTCTGTTGTATTCCTCTATTTCTTCGCATTGATCGCTAAAGAAGGCTTTCTTCTTCTTCTTTTTTTTTTTTAATCTATCCTTGCTATTCTTTGGAACTCTGCATTCAGATGCTTATATCTTTCCATTTCTCCTTTGCTTTTAGCTTCTCTTCTTTTCACAGCTATTTGTAAGGCCTCCCCAGGCAGCCATTTTGCTTTTTTGCACTTCTTTTCCATGGGGATGGTCTTAATCCCTCTCTCCTGTACAATGTCATGAACCTCAGTCCATAGTTCATCAGGCACTCTGTCTATCACATCTAGTCCCTTAAATCTATTTCTCACTTCCACTGTATAATCATAAGGGATTTGATTTA
>NW_011495063.1:21222-21851 GCF_000754665.1 Bison bison bison | reverse complement strand
CTGTGTTTAATCATAATAATTTTGTTGGAATCTTTTTGATTCTTTTTAACCAGGTGGAAGGAAATCTGAGTCATCTCTCTATTTCCACTTTGTGTTGAGCCAGACTTATCTCTGACCTAACCATTTGCAGACTTTCTAACCATCTCCCATTTATTAATATTATTTAGAAAAATTTGTTACCTCCTATTTTTTTCTCAGTTTGAACATTTTTTCCCTCTGGAAATATAAAACTGCTCTATAGTTGATGAAATCAGGAAACATTAGGGTGAAGTAGCATCATTGGGAATGTCTCATCTGACCCCTTCCATTGGAAGTATGAATCAGAAAAATTTTTTTCTTCCCATCTTTTCAGTCTTTCTTGAGCAAGAATGTATCTCCTTAAATGCCCGAGATGGAAGGTTCCATAATGTTGATTAAGTATAAACAACTTACTTCTCTAAACATTATACATCATGATTATGGAAAAATTTTTCTTAGCTTGCACATCCAGTCCTGCACATAATATATTTTTTAAATATATTACCTGAATTAGAGAGATAAGTTGAGAGTGCTACTTTGCTTCTACTTTATGTCATTGTTTTTGTTTCAGTAAACATGGAAAGGAGAAAATACTCTAATTTGAAAGTTGA
>NW_011495063.1:20421-21122 GCF_000754665.1 Bison bison bison | reverse complement strand
CTGGAGAATCCCAGGGATGGGGGAGCCTGGTGGGCTGCCATCTATGGGGTCGCACAGAGTTGGACACGAATGAAGCAACTTAGCAGCAGCAGCAGCAGCAGCATATCTAAGAACCATCGTTCATCCTGAAGTCAAAGAGATTTGCTCTGATGATTTCTTCCAGGAGTTTAAAAATATTACCTTTCATATTTAGATATGAGGTTTATTTTGAGCTTACTTTCTTATTTTGTGGAGTGTTCCAAATTCATTCTTTCAAAACGAACTTAATTATTCTAATCACTTTTGTTGAAAATACTACTCTCTCCATCACATAATCTTGGCATCCCTGTTGAAAATCAAGTGAGCATAAATGGAATCGCTTATTTTAGGACTCTCTGATACACACACACACACACACACACACACACACACACATATATATATCCCTCACATGTGTGTATGTAAATGCGGCAAATTCATATCTATGCTCTAACTTCATTTTCTTTCACTTCATTTCTCTACTGTGCTTGCATCACTATTTTTAAATATGTTTATTTAAAATTGGTTTTTTCCATTGGTTAAAAACAAAGGTAGGCATGGTGTTATAGTGTTTTCAAACTACAATTTGTGACTATTGTGACAATAAGAGAGATGATAGAGAAGTAAAAGGAAGAGGCTTTATACTTTCTTCTCCTGAGCTATTTCTGGAAAAACTGCTTCCC
>NW_011495063.1:11392-20321 GCF_000754665.1 Bison bison bison | reverse complement strand
TGGATGCAGTCTCAAAAATGACAGAATGATCTCTGTTTGTTCCCAAGGCAAACCATTCAATATCACAGTAATCCAAGTCTATGCACCAACCTGTAATGCTGAAGAAGCTGAAGTTGAATGGTTCTATGAAGACCTACAAGACGTTTTAGAACTAACATCCAAAAAAGATGTCCTTTTCATTATAGGGGACTGGACTGCAAAAGTAGGAAGTCAAGAAACACGTGGGGTAACAGGCAAATTTGGCCTTGCAAAATGGAATGAAGCAGGACAAAGGCTAATAGAGTTTTGGCAAGAGAATGCACTGGTCATAGCAAACACCCTCTTCCAACAACACAAGAGAAGACTCTACACATGGACATCACCAGATGGTCAACACTGAAATCAGATTTATTATATTTTTTGCAGCCAAGATGGAGAAGCTCTATACAGTCAGCAAAAAGAAGACCAGAAGCTGACTGTGGCTCAGATCATGAACTCCTTATTGCCAAATTCAGACTTAAATTGAAGACAGTAGGGAAAACCACTAGGCCATTCAGGTATGACCTAAATCAAATTCCTGATGATTATACAGTGAAAATGAGAAATATATTTAAGGGACTAGATCTGATAGATAGAGTGCCTGATGAATATTCAGGACTGATTTCCTTTATGATTGACTGGCTTGATCTCCTTGCTGTTCAAGGGACTCTCAAGAGTTTTCTACAACACAATAATTTTAAAGCATCAATTCTGCTGTGCTCAGTTTTCTTTATGGTCCAACTCTCACATCTATTCATGACTAGTGGAAAAAACATAGCTTTAGCTATATTGATGTTTGTAGTCAAAGTAATATCTCTGTTTTTCAATAGGTTGGTCATAGCTTTTTTCCAAGGGGCAACCGTCTTTTAATTTCATGGCTGCAATCACCATCTTCAGTGATCTTGGAGTCACAAAAAATAAAGTCTGTCACTGTTTCCATTGTTTTCCCATCTATTTGCCATGAAGTGATGGGACCAGATGCCATGATCTTAGTTTTCTGAATGTTGAGATTTAAGCCAGCTTTTTCACTCTCCTCTTTCACCTTCATCAAGAGACTTCTTTGTTCCACTTCACTTTCTGCCATAAGGATGTTGTCTTCTGCATATCTGAGTTTGTTGATAGTTCTCCCTGCAATCTTGAATCTAGTTTGTGCTTCATTCAGCCCAGCATTTTGCATGATATGCTCTACATGTAAGTTAAATAAGCAGGGTGACAATATACCAGGGTGACAAACAAGAAGCCTTGTCATTCTCCTTTCCCAATTTGGGTCCAGTCCATTGTTTCATGTCCAGTTCTAACTGTTGCTTCTTTTGACCTATATACAGGTTTCTTACAAGGCTGGCTAGGTGGTCTGGTATTTCCATCCCTTTAAGAATTTTTCACACTTTGTTGTCTAGTGTCTCTTATTAAATATCATAAGCATTTGTGAAGTTTCATGGGGTACTTATAGCCTCAATTAATATAATTAATAATTTTCTCTTTACATTGGATCTTTTTCCATAATGTTACATTATGTATCATACAGCCCCTTACCCAATTTAGTTTGATTAGTAGATTTAAATATTATACAATATTTTGGGAAGATTCTAAATAAGTAATATAGAAATATGTAAAGTTTCAAGGAAGCCAAAAGTTAACATTTCAAATAGCACAATCTTTATTTTGATTCATCAGAACTTTAGTGCCTGTTGGTCTTTTCCATCTCTCTGTCTTAGGCATTGCCATGCAAAAAAATAAATCAATAAATCACATAATCATGACAACACAAGTCACTGTTTTGTGTGTGGAGGAACTCCTTTTTTATGAACAGTTTTTTGAGAGTTTGCTGCTTTGCTACTAGCAAGACAACCCTCTTTTATTATAGAGTAGTATTCTTAACCTTCTTTCCAATATATATAAGCAATGTGTGTAAATATAGACATATATTTTTTATTTTTCACAGGCAAACACACATATCTATAAAATAAGTTGAACTTCCCAAGACAAGTAAAAATTGACAAGTAAAAAAAAATTAAAACAAAAAGACAAGTAAAAAGTAAAAATTCTCCAGTTTTTTTTTTAGATTTTTGAGAAGCTTAAAATTTTTACAAAGGTTAATCTGCACAAAATAAATATATCAATCAAAATGGTACGTTCATGGCTTCTCATCAAAGATAAAATAGACTCAATTTCTTCCTTAGTTACAACGAAGGATTAATCATAATTTTGAGAATTATACTTTTAATTGATGCTTGAATTTTCAAATGGGTAATGGAGAACCATTGAAAGCATTGAACTAGGGAGGGACAGAGCTGTGATCTCAGATCTCATTGTTTAGGGATAAATAGGAGTATCTTGGAAAATACTAAAATTATCACTAGGAAGCACTATAGTTCAAAATTACAGTAGTTCAGCTTAAACACAAAAAGCCAGAAGTTGTGTCGTGGATGAGGTACATGGGTGGAGGTCATTATGGTTTTAGATGCTATGGTTTAGCATTTGGAAAATGGTGAATACATTCTTGGACAAAAACAAGAAGATCATCAGAAATATTTAAAAAGCTCCTTCCATGTCCTCTACATTGTGCTTAGATCTAGGAGCCAAACAGTAAACAAGATAGGAAAAATATTTTTCCTTATAGAATTTAGAGTTTATTAAAAGATGCTTACTCCTTGGAAGAAAAGTTATGACCAACCTAGATAGCATATTCAAAAGCAGAGATATTACTTTGCCAACAAAGGTCCATGTAGTCAAGGCTCTGGTTTTTCCTGTGGCCATATATGTATGCGAGAGTTGGATTGTGAAGAAAGCTGAGCACCGAAGAATTGATGCTTTGAACTGTGATGTTGGAGAAGACTCTTGAGAATCCCTTGGACTGCAAGGAGATCCAACCAGTCCATTCTAAAGGAGATCAGCCCTGGGTGTTCTTTGGAAGGAATGATGCTAAAGCTGAAACTCCAGTACTTTGGCCACCTCATGCGAAGAGTTGACTCATGGGAAAAGACTCTGATGCTGGGAAGGATTGGGGGCAGGAGGAGAAGGGGACAACAGAGGATGAGATGACTGGATGGCATCGCCGACTCAATGGACGTGAGTATGAGTGAACTCCAGGAGATGGTGATGGACAGGGAGGCCTGGTGTGCTGTGATTCATGGGGTCCCAAAGAGCTGGACACGACTGAGCAACTGAACTGAACTGAACTGAACTGAAGGAACACAGGTATTCAGGGGGAAAAAAAACTATGAGGTGTGTTATGATGGAGAATCCAGTAGAATTTATGAGAACATGAATGATGACAGCTGATATGTATTGACTATTTACCATATGCCAGGAACTGACTCATCCATTTTAATTAGACATTTTTCATTTAACTCAGCAGCACGATAAAAGAGATACCATTTTTACCTTCCAATTTTACAACTTTTAACTGAAAGATTAAATAAATTACCCAAAGAATTATAGGTTGTAAGTAAATTAAGATTCACAATGCTCTCTTTAGCTCCATAGTCCCTACTCATTTCTATGATGAGAAGACATTGATAACTCCAATTACTGAAATGTTGCAGAAAATGACACAGTGAGAGAATCAGGTAGAAATTATAAGTTTTGTCTTTTATTTTTTTTTAAGTATAAGCTATACAAAGAATATTCAGTCGTGTCCAACTCTGTGCGACCCCATAGATGGCAGCCCACCAGGCTCCTCCGTCCCTGGGATTCTCCAGGCAAGAACACTGGAGTGGGTTGCCATTTCCTTTTCCAATGCACGAAACTGAAAATTGAAAGTAAAGTCGCTCAGTCGTGCCAGACTCCCAGCGACTCCATGGACTGCAGCCTACAAGGCTCCTCCGTCCATGGGATTTTCCAGGCAAGAGGACTGGAGTGGGTTGCAATTGCCCTCTCCTAGAAAGAATATACAACATTGCAAATTATTTCAGAGACATTTCATAGTGAGAAGAGCTGAGGTGAGTTACTGAAACATTTAAAAAATTTCTGATGAAGAAATACAGAAACCTGGAAATAGGAGCCTTACAGATGATATGTCCATTTGGGAAACTGGAATTAAAAGGGAATGAAGTCATGTAGAGGCTTTCTGTTCAGAGGTGAAGATAATGAAGAGATGGGAATTTACTGTGGATCTACATTGAGGGATGCACAATACCTAAAATGAAAAAGAGCAAAAGAGTGAGTCCCTAAGGAACTAAAGGCAGATCATAATCCAGCATATATAATTTTCATATTCCCTTTTATACATATGACCTACTCTGTAGGGAAAAGATTGAGAAGCTTCTAGCCTGTTTTTGCCAAGTGCATTCATCATTACCCTCACTGTGAATCCTCTGTGTCTAATCCAGTAGCAAGTGTGATAATTAAAAGGCTTTATTTTCTCTGCTGCTTGAAAGGACTGAAATAATTATCAGAAATCATAGTAGTGCAGAAAGACTTCTCAGGCATATGTCTAGGCTCGCACCTCTCAGGATAAAAGAAATCAAGCCTCAGGAATCTGAAATTGCATTTCCAGCCCCAACTGGGTAAAGACCAAGGATAAGGGAGACAGCCCTGAGGTTTTCTGAACTCAGGTGAATTTCTGAATTCAATTTATATACTTATTGGCTGTTTTGAAATGAAGGGACAGAGACTGAATGCATGCCCATTCTTTGTCATTTTGTGTAGATCTGAGACTTAGATGAAACTGGTGGAGGAATCTGTTAGAGGGTCATCAGAGAATGTTTAGAGACATTCTATGGCTCTATCGTGATCTATCCTTCTTGCCCTTTGTGTTTCCAGAAAATTATTTGCATATCACAGTACCGGCCTTAACTCTGAAGTGTGTCATTTCCTTTGCTGCATTTAGCTTATATAAGTCCACATCACTCTGTATCCTGATAAAGATAAAGGCAGATTCTGTGGGACCAGGTAGGACTAGTCTCTGACATTCCCAGTGTTTACCCTCCCTTGTAGATGAGACACTGTGGCAAGGGCTGAGTTGTTCTCTAATGGAACCCTTTCTCTTGTGTCCACAGATTCCCTTAAAGAAGAATGGCTCCTGGAAATGACTCTTTTGTGACTGAATTCATTCTGTTGGGATTAACAGACCAACCAGATCTCCAACTCCCCCTACTCTTTTTATTTCTAGGAATGTATATTGTCACTGTGCTGGGCAATCTGGGCTTGATAATCCTAATTGTGCTAAATTCACATCTGCACACCCCCATGTACTTTTTCCTCTTTAACTTGTCCTCTATAGACATCTGTTATTCTTCTGTGTTTACACCAAAAATGCTACTTAATTTCATATCAAAGAAGAATATTATTTCTTATACGGGGTGCATGACTCAGCTCTACTTTTACTGTTTTTTTGTCATCTCTGAATGCTATCTGTTGACATCAATGGCCTATGACCGCTATGTGGCCATCTGTAAGCCCCTTTTGTATAATGTTGTTATGTCCCCTAAAGTCTGTTCCAGCCTTATGCTTGGATCCTACTTGATGGCATTTTCTGGTGCCATGGTTCACACTGGATGCATGCTGAGACTGAATTTCTGTGATGCAAACACCATCAACCTTTTTTCCTGTGACATCCTCCCTCTGCTCCAGCTCTCCTGCACAAGTACCTATATCAATGAATTGGAAATGTTCATCATGGTGGGCATCAACATCATTGCACCCAGTTTCACAATCTTTGTCTCTTATGGTCTCATCCTGTCCAACATCCTCCATGTCAAGTCCACGGAGGGCAGGTCCAAAGCCTTCAGCACCTGCAGCTCCCACATCATTGCTATATCTCTGTTCTTTGGATCAGGGGCATTTATGTATCTCAAACCATCTTCTGCTGTGTCTATGAATGAGGGTAAAATCTCTTCTGTCTTTTATACCAATACTGTTCCCTTCCTCAACCCCTTAATTTACAGTGTGAGGAACAAAGATGTCAAACACGCGCTGAGAAAAACCCTGAGGAGGAGACAGTTTTGATTAGAAACTCACTGTGTGCATGAGTTACAGGACAGTGAGATCTGTTTAATTTTAGTGACAGCTTTCTTACTATATTCTTTCTCTTATCTTTTTTACCTAATACCATAAAGAAATTTGAGTCAGGCTTGAATAATTTATTTACATTTTTATATAAGTATTTGCTTTCCCCACTGTTTTCAAATTACATATCATCTCTATTTCCTGCTGAGTTATATCATTAAATAGTAAATATGTTATCTCTTTATTTTCCTTGTCATTTTAAAATTATTTTTTCACTGGGAAAAGATGAATACTCTCCAAATAATGCATTTCAAAACACTAGACAATTTTAGTTGAGCTATTTCAAATCCTAAAAGATGTTGCTGTGAAAGTGCTGCACTCACTAAGGCAGCACATTTGGAAAACTCATTAGTAGCCACAGGAATGGAAAAGGTCAGTTTTCATTGCAGTCCCAAAGAAAGGCAATGCCAAAGAATGCTCAAACTACTACACAATTGCATTCATCTCACACGGTGGCAAAGTAATGCTCAAAACTCTCTAAGCCAGGCTTCAGCAGTACATGAACCATGAACTTCCAGATGTTCAAGCTGGATTTAGAAAAGGAAGAGGAACCAGAGATAAATTGCCAGCATCTGTTGGATCATTGAAAAAGTGAGAGAGTTCCAGAAAAACTTCTACTTCTGCTTTATTGATTATGCCAAAGCCTTTGACTGTGTGCATCACAATAAACTGTGGAAAATTCTGAAAAAGATGGGAATACCAGACCATTTGACCTGTCTCTTGAGAAACCTGTACACAGTTCAGGAAGCAACAGTTAGAACTGGACATGGAACAACATACTGTTTCCAATAGGGAAAGGATATGTCAAGGCTGTATATTGTCACCCTGCTTATTTAACTTATATGCAAAGTACACATGAAAAATACTGGACTACATGAAGCATAAGCTGGAATCAACGTTGCCAGGAGAAATATCAATAACCTCAGATATGCAAATGACACCACCCTTATGGCAGAAAGTGAAGAGGAACTAAAGAGCCTTTTGATGGAAGTGAAAGAGGATAGTGAAAAAGTTGGCTTAAAACTCAACATTCAGAAAACTAAGATAACGTTATCTGATCCCATCACTTCGTGGCAAATAGATGGGAAAAAAATGGAAACAGTGAGAGACTTTTTTTGGGGGGGTTCCACAATCACTGCAGATGGTGACTGCAGCCATGAAAGTAAGACACTTGTTCCTTGGAAGAAAAGCTATGAACAACCCAGATAGCATATTAAAAGGCAGAGACATTACTTTGCCAAAAAAAGTCCATCTAGTCAAATCCATGGTTTTTCCAGTAGTCATGTATGGCTGTGAAAGTTGGACTATAAAGAAAGCTGAGTGCCGAAGACTTGATGCTTTTGAACTGTGGTGTTGGAGAAGACTCTTGAGAGTCCCTTGGAGAGCAGGGAGATCCACCTAGTCCATCCTAAGGGAAATCAGTCCTAAATATTCATTGGAAGGACTGATACTGAAGCTGAAACACCAATATTTTGGCCACCTGACTTGCTGGAAAAATCCCTGATGCTGGGAAAGATTGAAAGCAGGAGGAGAAGGGGAAGACAGAGCATGAGATGATTGGATGTCATCACCAACTCAACGGACATGAGTTTGAGTTGTATGGAGAAGGAATGGCAACCCACTCCAGTACTCTTGCCTGGAGAATCCCATGGACAGAAGAGCCTAGTGGGCTACCATCCCTGGGGTCACAAAGAGTCGGACATGACTGAGCAACTAACATACACACAAACACACAAACACACACTCAGGTGTATGGAGAAGGAAATGGCAACCCACTCCAGTACTCTTGTCTGGAGAATCCTATAGACAGAGAAGCCTGGCTGGCTACAATCCACGGGGTCGTAAAGAGTCAGACACGACTGAGCAACTAATACACATTCACAAGCTCCAGGAGTTGATGATGGACAGGGAGGTTTGGCATGCTGCAGTTCATGGTGTTGCAAAGATTTGGACAGGACTGAGCCACTGAACTGAACTGAGACTGAAAGCATATCACCGTAAGTGTTTTTATCTGTCGCCTTCAATAAGAAGGATGAATAAGATACTCTGTTTTCACTCTTAGCTTTACATATTTCACTTGGGAAGAGTATATCTTGTTTAAATGCCAGAGACTGAAGGTTCTAAGACCATCAAGGATAATCCATTTTGCATCTGTAATTGTTTGGTGTAAACTCCTTTTGACAAAGAGTTTTATTTTTTTCTTTTGTCATTCAAGTTGACACATAACTGATCATCAAAATACAGGTTTCGCATGGATGGGAAAGGGGAGCCAAGAGTGGATAATGATTTACATAAAGTCTTCACAAGTTTAAAAAGATAAGTAGGTATATAGATAGCATCAGTTATAGGAGATAAATCATGGGGAGTAATTGTATCAAGAAAGGAAGAAGTAATTTATACAGAACTATGTTGGATAATGAAAATGCTTACCTATGGATCCACTCTTTGTGGATGGCCCTAGAAATATTCTCTAGATCACCAGATTTCTCTAGATAGGGGGAAAGCTTAAGTTATTTGAGATTTAAAATGTTAAATCAACAGAGCTAGATGACCTTTGAATAACTAGATTATTTCTGTGGTTTTTGGATTTCATTAGGCTACACTCATATAGATTTTTAGGTGCAGAAACATCAAATTGCAGCTTGGATAATAATGATAATGTGACAGAAATAAACCAGGTTCTACTGGGTTCCTCCTCTGGAGGCCATGAATCAAGACAGACTTCATGAAAGCAAAGGACCCCCGGTGAATGGGAAAGGATTGGGAGTCTGAATTAGCAGATGCAAACTCTTACATACAAGATGGATAAAAAACAAGGACCTACTGAATAGCACAGTGAACTATATTCAACATCCTATGATAAACCACAATGTAAAGGAATATGGAAAGAATATATATATAT
>NW_011495063.1:10822-11292 GCF_000754665.1 Bison bison bison | reverse complement strand
ACTCTGCATATAAGTTAAATAAACAGGGTGACAATATACAGCCTTGATGAACTCCTTTTCTTATTTGGAACCAGTCTGTTGTTCCATGTCCAGTTCTAACTGTTGCTTCCTGACCTGCATACAAATTTCTCAAGAGGCAGATCAAGTGTTCTGGTATTCCCATCTCTTTCAGAATTTTCCACAGTTTATTGTGATCAACACAGTCAAAGGCTTTGGCATAGTCAATAAAGCAGAAATAGATGCTTTTCTGGAACTCTCTTGCTTTTTCCATGATCGAGCAGATGTTGGCAATTTGATCTTTGGTTCCTAAAGAAATATTTGGTGGAAAAAAACACATTATGAGAGATGATGTTGAATTAATTTTTAAGGCAAAATGTGCTACTTTAAAACTCCTCAATATGCTGTATCAGTGAAAATGTAAATATTTTGTAAGGTAATTTGAATAATATTCTTTATTTAAAATTTTTTAC
>NW_011495063.1:8349-10722 GCF_000754665.1 Bison bison bison | reverse complement strand
CAGTGAACTATATTCAACATCCTATGATAAACCACAATGTAAAGGAATATGGAAAGAATATATATATATATGTTACTGAGTCACTTTTCATATGAGTGATGATGTTGAATTAATTTTTAAGGCAAAAATGTGCTACTTTAAAACACCTCAATATGCTGTATCAGTGAAAATGTAAACATTTACTAAGGTAATTTGAATAATATTCTTTATTTAAAGCTTTCTTAACCTCCAGTAAGTATTTGTGCATTTTGAAATTTGTCAAAGCTGATTTTTAACTGGTTGGTTTTTAGATGTTCAGCACAAAGAAATCCTTGGCTGATGGTTTTCAATGACCACTATTTTCCATCACCTCACTGCAAAATGATCATGATTGATTTTATCTTAACAATTTCTATTCACATACAATGTTCAATATTGGTTAGAGTTTGTTTGTTTAAACTAGTGTTTCCCTATATAAACTTGTTTTTCAAATGGAAACAAATGTGCCTCTAAACAAGTGGACGTAACTGGGCCATTTGAAAACCTGCTGAGTAGAGCTGCATCTACTCTGTTATGTATTTTATAATGATTTGAATATCCCCAAAGTGAGTTGAGCCTCGTCACTATTCTTTCGAGAACCTCAAAACTAATGTGAAACTTGTTCATTTGCATAAAATAACTGCTTTTGAAAATGAGTAATTTTTATCTTTGGCTAACTTGAAAAATTATAAGTAACACAGAATACAGTGTGAAAGTAGCTCACTTGTGTCTGACCCTTTGCGACCCCATGGACTGTATAGTCCATGGAATCCTCCAGGACAGAATACTGGTGTGGGTAGCCTTTCTCTTCTCCAGGAGATCTTCCCAACCCAGGGGTTGAACCCAGGTCCCCCACATTGCAGGTGGATTCTTTACCAGCTGAGCCACAAGGGAAGCCCAACTTAGAATACAATTTGAAATAACTGCAGGTGGTAACATGCTAACGGAGGCAACTAAATCATGTTTTAGTTAGCAATGGAACTGTGCATCTCTGTATTTGGACTTCTTTTAAGTGGATGGGGGATCCAGTCAGAGTATTTTATACACACAGCACGGTTATCCTTAGTGGTTTTTGCTTTCTTGAATTATGTGATTGGCACTGAAGAGTGTTGAGGGAAGTTACAGTTCTGCTGAAGGTAGTAAAGCTTAAAGTCAACCTCATAAGCCCTGGGTTTCTCTGTGCCCATGAACCAGGCCACAGCTTTCTCTAAGTTGGTGTGAAATGTGAATTCTTTTTCAAAATGCTACCTCATTTATATACTTTTTCTTATCTCATTTATATGCACTAGTGATTTCAAATATTATACAATGTATTGGGAAGATTCTAAACAAGAAACGGAGAACTAAGATGTTTCAAATAAGCCTACATTCAAAATTTAACATGACATAATTTTAATTTTCATTCATCATCACTCATCAGGGCTGAGCGGTCTCCCAGCTC
The DNA here is from genome assembly GCF_000754665.1 of Bison bison bison. NCBI lineage: Eukaryota > Metazoa > Chordata > Mammalia > Artiodactyla > Bovidae > Bison > Bison bison. The sequence goes on along the minus strand of NW_011495063.1, from coordinate 9,263 downwards.
TGTCTTTTAAAGGTTGCCATACTGAAAATGAGCTTCCCTTGTATCTCAGTTGGTAAAATATCTGCCTGCAGTGTGGGAGACTCAGGTTCAATTCCTGGGTTGGAAAGATCCCCTGGAGAAAGAAAGAGCATTCCACTTCAGTATTCTTGCCCGGAGAACCCTGTGAATAGAGGAGCCTGGTGAGCTACAGTCCATGGAGTTGCAGAGTTGGACATGACTTAGCAACTAAATCACCATACTAGGGGAAAAAAAAAAGCAAATTTCATTATTGGGGAAGCACAAGTCATTGTTTTGTTTGTGAAGACCTTCTATTTTTAGAGCATTTTGAAAAGATATTTTTGATATTTTGATGCTTTTCTATCAATAAAAGAACATTCTTTTATCATAGAATGATATTCTTCTCCCTTCTTCCACTTAATATAAGTAGCATTTTAAAATATAGACCCATGTATATAATAGCCAAGACATGGAAGCAACCTAGATGTCCATCAGCAGATGAATGGATAAGAAAGCTGTGGTACATATACACAATGGAGTATTACTCAGCCATTAAAAAGAATACATTTGAATCAGTTCTAATGAGGTGGATGAAACTGGAGCCTATTATACAGAGTGAAGTAAGCCAGAAGGAAAAACATAAATACAGTATACTAACGCATATATATGGAATTTAGAAAGATGGTAACAATAACCCGGTGTACGAGACAGCAAAAGAGACACTGATGTATAGAACAGTCTTATGGACTCTGTGGGAGAGGGAGAGGGTGGGAAGATTTGGGAGAATGGCAATGAAACATGTAAAGTATCATGTAGGAAACGAGTTGCCAGTCCAGGTTCGATGCACGATGCTGGATGCTTGGGGCTGGTGCACTGGGACGGCCCAGAGGGATGGTATGGGGAGGGAGGAGGGAGGA
>NW_011495063.1:7541-8249 GCF_000754665.1 Bison bison bison | reverse complement strand
TTATTTAAAATTTTTCAATCTCCAGTCAGTATTTGTGCATTTGCCCAAACTGATTTCTGACTGGTTTGTTTTTAGATGTTCAGCACAAAGAAACCCTTGGTTGATGGTTTTCAATAACCATTCATATTCCATCACCTCACTGCAATATGAACATGATTGATTTTCTCTTAACAATTTCTATTCATATAAAATGTTTGATATCGGTTAGACTTGTTTGTTTAAACTAGTGTTTCCCTATATAAACTTGTTTTTCAAATGGAAACAAATGCGCCTCTAAACAAGTGGACGTAACTGGGCCATTTGGAAACCTGCTGAGTAGAGCTGCATCTACTCTGTTATGTATTTTATAATGATTTGAATATCCCCAAAGTGAGTTGAGCCCGGTCACTAATCTTTTGAGAACCTCAAAATTAATATGAAACCTGTTCATTTGCATAAAAGAACTGCTCTTTAAAATGAGTAATTTTTATCTTTGGCTAACTTGAAAAATTATAAGTAATGTAGAATACAGTGCCCACATTGCAGGTGGATTCTTTACCAGCTGAGCCACAAGGGAAGCCCAACTTAGAATACAATTTGAAATAACTGCAAGTGGTAACATGCTAACGGAGGCAACTAAATCATGTTTTAGTTAGCAGTGGAACTGTGCATCTCTGTATTTGGACTTCTTTTAAGTGGATGGGGGATCAAGTCAGAGTATTTTACACA
>NW_011495063.1:2752-5083 GCF_000754665.1 Bison bison bison | reverse complement strand
TTCTACTTTATGTCATTGTTTTTGTTTCAGTAAACATGGAAAGGAGAAAATACTCTAATTTGAAAGTTGACTTTGTCTTTGGGTGGTATATGACTTTTTCTCAGGATGGGTATCAGAAAAGTTTTTTGCTTTTTGTATAAAAGCAAAATTAAACAAAAGGCACTGAATTAAACTGATAGACATTGCGCAGCTCAAGAAACTTAGCAAAATGAAAAATCAGTCTATTGAATGGGAGAAGAGATTTGAAAACAATATATCTGATAACAGGCTAGTGTCCAAAATATACAAATAACCTGCATTACTCAGCATCTAGAAAACAAAGAACTCAATTAAAAAATGGGCAGAGGTGTATTTTTTCAAAGACATATGGATGACTACCAGACCCATGAAACAATGCTCAGCTTCACTAATCTTCAGGAAAATGCAAGTCAAATCCAAGGAGATACCTCACTACTGTCAGAATGGCAAACAAAAAGACAACAAGCAATATTTGTTGCTGACAATGTGGAGAAAAGGGAACACTCATGTACCATTGGCAGCATGTAAACATAATCGAAAACAGTGTGAAGTTTCCTCAAACATTAAAAATAGAACTACTCTACTGTCCAGCCACTCTACTCCTGAGTATTTACCTAAAGGAAATAAAATCATTACTTCAAAATATATACATACCCTGAAATTAACTCCATCATTATTTATAATGGCCAAGGTATGCTTACCTAAAGGCCCAATGATATAATAGGTGAATGGATAAAGGAGATGTGGTATATATTTATACAATGGAATATTCCTTATACATAAAAAAGAATGAAATCTTGCTATTTAAGAGAACATAAATGAACTTACAGAATGTAAATAGAAAAATATTGCATGACTTCATTTATATTTGGAATTTACAAAACAGAAAAAATTAACAACATAGGCAAGCAGAAACTCTTACAGATACAGAGAATAGACAGATTGTTTCCAGAGGGAAGGAAGAGGGGATTGGAGAGAAATTAGATAGTTTAAGAGGTGTAATCTTCCAGTTACAAAATAAACAAATGATAGGCATGAACAGTGCGGGCAATATAGTTGATTATAATGTAGAATCTTTGTATGCTGAAAGTTGGTAGCAAGACATATTGGTGTTAATTTTAAAGTGTATAGAAATAGCAAATCAGTTTATTGCCCATTAGGAACGAATATAATGTTGTTGGTAAACTATGCTTTAAAAGCAAACAAACAGATGTATAGAAAAATAGATCAGATTTGTGGTTACCAAAGGCGGGGATCTGGTGGGAAGCAGAACTGCATGAAGACAGGACATATGTCCTGTTCTAAGATAAATAAGGATTAAATGTAATGTACAATATGATAAATGTAAATAACACTGCTGTATGTTTTATATGAAAGTTGTTAAGAGAGGAAATCCTTAGAGTTCTCATTACAAAGGAAAAACAGATTTTTTTTTCATTTTATTTTGTATCCATATCAGATGATGGGTGTTCTTGTTGTGGTTATTATTTCATGATGCATGTAAATCATTATATTGTACACCTTAAACTTACACAATACCATATGAACAAAAGTGAAACTGTTAGACTCTCAGTAGTGTCCTACTCTTTGTGATCCCATAGACTGTAACCAAAAGCTCCATGAAAATGGCCAGACAAGAACACTGGAGTAGGTAGCATTCCCTTCTCCAAGGGATCTTTCTATCCCAGGGATTGAACCCAGGTTTCCTGCATTGCCAGCAGATTCTTCACCATCTGAGCCATCAGGGAAGTGATTAATTTCAAAACCAAGAAGAAACATGTTTAAAATTGGAAAAAAAGATTGCCTGTGTTTGGATTTGAATGTATTCTGGACACTAGGTACTTCAGTTCAGTTCAGTTCAGTTGCTCAGTTGTGTCCAACTCTTTGCGACCACATGAATTGCAGCACACCAGGCCTCCCTGTCCATCACCAGCTCCCGGAGTTTACCCAAACCCAAGTCCATTGAGTCAGTGATTCCATCCAGCCATCTCATTCTCTGTCATCCCCTTCTCCTCCTGCCCCCAATCCCTCCCAGCATCGGAGTCTTTTCCAATAAGTTAACTCTTTGCTTGAGGTGGCCAAAGTATTGGAGTTTCAGCTTTAGCATCAGTACTTCCAATGAACACCCAAAACTGATCTCCTTTAGAATGGACTGGTTGGATCTCCTTGCAGTCCAAGGCACTCTCAAGAGCCTTCTCCAACACCAGAGTTCAAAAGCATCCATTCTTCGGTACTCAGCTTTCTTGATTGTCCAACTCTCACATCCATACATGACCACAGGAAAAACCATAGCCTTGACTAGATGGACCTTTG
>NW_011495063.1:0-693 GCF_000754665.1 Bison bison bison | reverse complement strand
GGGTTCTCAAGGCAAGAATACTGAAGTGGTTTGCCATTCCCTTCTCCAGTGGACCACATTCTGTCAGACCTCTCCACCATGATCCACCTGTCTTGGGTCGCCCCACACAGCATGGCTTAGTTTCATTGAGTTAGACAAGGGTGTGCTCTGTGTGATTAGATTGACTAGTTTTCTGTGATTATGGTTTGTGTGTCTGCCCTCTGTTGCCTCTTGCAACATCTACATCTTACTTGGGTTTCTCTTATCTTGGACATGGTACGGTATCTCTTCATGGCTGCTCCAGCAAAGCGCATCTGCTGCTCCTTACCTTGGACGAGGGGTGTCTCCTCACAGCTACCCCTCCTGACCTCGAACGTGGAGTAGCTCTTTTTGGCCCTTCTCCACCCGCACAGCCACCGCTCCTTGGACATGAGTTTGCTCTTCTCAGCCGCCGCCTGTGACTCTGACATTCTAGAAATCAGCAAACTAAAATGGACTGAAATGGGTGAATTTAACTCAGATGACCATTATATCTACTACCATGGGCAGGAATCCTTTAGAAGAAATGGAGTAGCCATCGTGGTCAACAGAAGAGTTTGAAATGCAGTACATGGATGCAGTCTCAAAAATGACAGAATGATCTCTGTTTGTTCCCAAGGCAAACCATTCAATATCACAGTAATCCAAGTCTATTCCCCAACCACTAACGCCTAA
>NW_011495062.1:4467729-4468090 GCF_000754665.1 Bison bison bison | reverse complement strand
AAACTCACAAAGCCTGGCTGAGCCACAAGAGGTCAATATTTAATATTTTCCTCATTTTAGCAGATGGCAGAGTGAACCGCAGAGCAGCTATGACTCTGACACTCAGGAGCTGCCATCAGAGATTTTGATAAGCCTCAACCTGTCAGTCTTAAGGTTGCTGCCTGTGGAGGCACCTTAGATAAACCCTCTCTTGTGTGCATGGAGAAAACTCTCTCACCACAGGAAAATCTGACAGAGAGCCCCAGTATAACCCAGTGGTGAAGACTTGGGCTTAACTCCCACTGTAGCAAAATACTAGCTGTGTGACCCTGAGCAAGTTACTTAACCTCTGTGTGCTTCATTCCATTTCCTCACCTGTATG
>NW_011495062.1:4466851-4467629 GCF_000754665.1 Bison bison bison | reverse complement strand
GAATCAACTCTTTGCATGAGGTGGCCAAAGTACTGGAGTTTCAGCTTTAGCATCATTCCTTCCAAAGAAATCCCAGGGCTGATCTCCTTCAGAATGGAAAAAGATGAAAGAGTAAAAAATACTATACTATAAGAGTAAAAAAATACTATAGTAAAAAATAATATAATAGGAATGTTAATAGCATCACCTCTTTTGAGTTGCTATGAGAACTGCTTGTGAAATGCTTAGCACAGTGGCTAGCATATTGTGGTCGTGGTGGAGGTTTAGTCACTAAGTCGTATCCGACTCTTGCGACTCCATGGACTGTAGTCTGCCAGGCTCCTCTGTCCGTGGGGATTCTCCAGGCAAGAATACTGGAGTGGGTTGCCATTCCCTTCTCCATAGCATATCGTAGTCTTGATAGCCATAACTTGACACCTGTGGCTGCTGTTTGGTGCCCCACCTGCTGTTCTCCCCTGCTACTCACTAGTTCTTTGCCTGGGATATTTGCACAGGAAGCCTAGGACTTTTCAGAGCACCTTGTGAACACACTGGTTTTCCCCTAGGGTTTTTGGATTTCTTGCTTGGTTGAGGACCCACAGGCTTGTCCTTCCACCATGAAGTTACCGTTCACACACTACTGTCCTGCACAGCCTGGAGTGCATCCTTTCCTTCCAGAGTGGGATGGGGGCAGACTAGCCGACTTTTCTGGCTTGTCCACTGTTGTTTAGTTCCGAAAAAGGAAGCTGCAGAAGCTTCTTGTCTTCCAGAGGACACACCCTTTGCATCTCCGAGGTTT
>NW_011495062.1:4463101-4464211 GCF_000754665.1 Bison bison bison | reverse complement strand
ATATAAGTCACTTTCCTTCTCTAGACTTAGTTTTTATCATTAATAGAATGAGAATTACTCGGACTTAAAGGTGGCTAATGAGCTTTAAATGTGATGATATACTTAGCATAATATCTGACATTTAGTAGAAACTCAACAAATGTGAGTTTTTAAACTGGTCCCATGTCTATTCAAAGAGAGGATTTAATATGATGACCCTTAAAACATCTGTATTTAATTGGGTGATGGATTGATTTATCTTTTAATTTTGAGATAAAAAGGAAAAACTATTTAAAGAATAATATTAAAGTTTTTTCTCACCAATCAGAATTAACATTATTGCATAGATGGTTGACATCCCAACATCATTTGTACCTAGAATGATTTGTCTAAAACAATCATGCTGACCTCAATTCCCTTGCCAATATTTTATTTAGGAATGAGTATATTTGGTTTGGGAATTGAGTGAGTAATGCACCCTTATGGCAGAAAGTGAACAAGAACTAAATAAGCCTCTTGATGAAAGTGAAAGAGGAGAGTGAAAAAGCTGGCTTAAAGCTCAACATTCAGAAAATGAAGATCATGGCATCTGGTCCCATCATTTCACAGGAAATAGAGGGGGAAACAGTGGAAACAGTGTCAGACTTTATTTTTTTGGGCTCCAAAATCACTGCAGATGGTGACTGCAACCATGAAATTAAAACACGCTTACTCCTTGGAAGGAAAGTTATGACCAACCTAGATAGCATATTCTAAAGCAGAGATATTACTTTGCCAACAATGGTCCATCTAGTCAAGGCTATGGTTTTTCCTGTGGTCATGTATGGATGTGAAAGTTGGACTGTGAAGAAAACTGAGCACCAAAGAATTGATGCTTTTGAACTGTGGTGTTGGAGAAGACTCTTGAGAGTCCCTTGGACTGCAAGGAGATCCAACCAGTCCATCTAAAGCAGATCAGCTCCTGGTGTTCTTTGGAAGGAATGATGCTACAGCTGAAATTCCAGTACTTTGACTACCTCATGCGAAGAGTTGACTCATTGGAAAAGACTGTGATGCTGGGAGGGATTGGGGGCAGGAGGAGAAGGGGACGACCGAGGATGAGATGGCTGGATGGCATCACTGACTCGATGG
>NW_011495062.1:4460632-4463001 GCF_000754665.1 Bison bison bison | reverse complement strand
GTGTACATAAGACACAGAAGTTGGACTGTGAAGAAAGCTGAGTGCCGAAGAACTGATGCTTTTGAACTGTGGTGTTGGAGAAGACTCTTGAGAGTCCCTTGGACTGCAAGGAGATCCAACCAGTCCATCTAAAGCAGATCAGCCCTGGGATTTCTTTGGAAGGACTAATGCTACAGCTGAAACTCCAGTACTTTGACTACCTCATGCGAAGAGTTGACTCATTGGAAAAGACTGTGATGCTGGGAGGGATTGGGGGCAGGAGGAGAAGGGGACGACCGAGGATGAGATGGCTGGATGGCATCACTGACTCGATGGACGTTGAGTCTGAGTGAACTCCGGGAGTTGGTGATGGACAAGGAGGCCTGACGTGTTGCAATTCATGGGGTCACAAAGAGTCGGACACAACTGAGCAACTGAACTGAACTGAATGCAATACTAGCCTTGAAGACATAAGGGAAAATTTGTTTCTGGACTTATATTTATTTACTTTTAAAATTTAATTTTTTTTAGACACCATAAATATTTTGTATTGGGGTACAGCTGATTAACAATGTTGTGATAGTTTCAGGTGAAGGGTGAAGGGACTCAGCCATACAAATACATGTATCCATTCTCCCCCAAACCCCCACTCTCTTCCAGGTTGTCACATAACATTGAGCAGAGTTCCATGTGCTGTACAATAGATTTTATTTTTGGTTATCCAATTTATATACAGCAGTGTGTACATGACCTTCCCAAAATCTTTAACTCTCCCTTCCCTTGTTTGGGGACTTTTAGAAAGGCTTTGTAGTTTATAGGAAAGAAACATAAGAAATGTACCCTTTCTGTCTGTGTCACTACTGTTTTTGATGTGACGCCTGGGATGCTGGCAGCCATACTGTGCCTATGAAGAGTGTCAGCCTGAGGGGAAAAGCTGCCACACTTAGGGTGGCAGAACAGAGGGATAGAATAAACTTGGTTTCTTGATCTTGCTGTCAAACCACAAAGTTAATCAAACCTGAAAACAACCCTACTTTTGAATTTCTACTGAAATTCAAATAAACCAAAGACTTTATTCAGATTCATCAATTTTTCCACTGGTGTCTTTTTTTCTATTCCCATGTCCAATCCATGATACTACATTGCATTTAGGCTCTTCTCCTTTCTCTCCTCTCCCTTCTCTCCACATTTTTAAGAGAATGTCTCTCAGTTTGCATTTGCCTAATGGTTCCCTATAACTGCATTTGAGTTAAACACTCTTGGCCAAGACACCCAATGAGTGATTCATGAGAGTATCCCATCTGGTAACACCTGATGTCCATCTGTGTTTCCTTTGTAGTGGTAACTTTGATCACTCAGTTAAGGTGCTATCTGATTTCTCCACTGTACTATTCGATGTTTCCCCCTTATAGCTGATGATAAAGCCTGTGCAAATATCCTGCTCCTCATGGAAATTTCCTAAAGATTTAATATTCATGGATCTAATCTTTATTATTAGGGCTTCCCTGGTGGCTCAGAGGTTAAAGCATCTGCCTGCAATGCAGGGGACCTGGGTTCAATCCCTGGGTTGGGAAGATCCCCTGGAGAACAAAATGGCAACCCACTCCAGTATTCTTGCCTGGGAAATCCCACGGATGGAGGAGCCTGGTGGGCTACAGTCCATGGGGTCACAAAGAGTCGGACACAACTATGCAACTTAATTTTAATCTTTATTAACATGGTTGCAAACTTAGCAATAGTATAACTATTCTACTTTATTTCCCTATCTATATTTTATAGAAATGAACTCATAAATTCTTATATTTTCTCTCAGTGGTTTATAATTCACTATTATTCTTAATTATTTTGGTACCCAAAGCTGCCTTCTGTGCCCCTGTGATATACTCTCATCATTTTTGCATACCTCCTTACTTTATGGCTTATTCCAGAATATTCCAGGTTTATCTTGTCCCAAACCTTGGAATCAGAATCAACTGTGGTTTCTTTCAGTGGAGAAGGATGTTACAGACCAATCTTTAAGTGTTAGGTATGCCTGTTACTAGTGGGTAGTCTTTGCTTCTTTCAGTGATCAGAAAGAACTTTAAGATTTTTGTCTTGCTCTTCCAACTAGAATTTATGATTCACTATAGAAAAAATTTGGCCTTGGAGTACAAAATGAAGTAGGGCTAAGGCTAACAGAGTTTTACCAAGGGAATGCACTGGTCATAGCAAACACCCTCTTCCAACAATGCAAGAGAAGACTCTACACCTGGACATCACCAGATGGTCAATACCAAAATCAGATTGATTATATTCTTTGCAGCCAAAGATGGAGAAGATCTACACAGTCAGCAAAAACAAGACTGGGAGCTGACTGTGGCTCAGATCATGAACACCTTATTGCCAAATTC
>NW_011495062.1:4452572-4460532 GCF_000754665.1 Bison bison bison | reverse complement strand
AATTCAGACTTAAATTGAAGAAAGTAGGGAAAACCACTAGACTATTCAGGTATGACCTAAATCAAATCCCTTACAATTATACAGTGGAAGTGAGAAATAGATTCAAGGGATTAGATCTGATAGAGTGCCTAAAGAACTATGGATGGAGGTTTGTGACATTGTACAGCAGGCAGTGATCAAGACCATCCCCAAGAAAAAGAAATGCAAAAAGGCAAAATGGATGTCTGAGAAGGCCTTACAAATAGCTAAGAAGAGAAGAGAAGCAAAAGGCAAAGGAGAAAAGGAAAGATATACGCATTTGAATACAGAGTTCTGAAGAATAGCAAGGAGAGATAAAAAAGCCTTCCTCAGTGATCAATGCAAAGAAATAGAGGCAAACAATAGAATGGGAAAGACTAGAGATCCCTTCAAGAAAATTAGAGATACCAAGGGAATTTTTCATGCAAAGATGTACACAATAAAAGACAGAAATGGTAGGGACCTAATAAGAGCAGAAGATATTCAGAAGAGTGGCAAAAATAAACAGAACTATACATAAAAGATCTTCATGACCCAGATAACCATGATGGTGTGATCACTGACCTAGAGCCAGACATCCTGGAATGTGAAGTCAAGTGGGCCTTAGGAAGCGTCACTACCAACAAAGATAGTGGAGGTGATGGAATTCCAGTTGAGCTATTTCAAATCCTGAAAGATGATGCTGTGAAAGTGCTGCACTCAATATAGCAGCAAATTTGGAAAACTCAGCAGTGGCCACAGGACTGGAAAAGGTCAGTTTTCATTCCAATCCCAAATAAAGGCAATGCCAAAGAATGCTCAAACTACTGCACAATTGCACTCATCTCACACGCTAGTAAAGTAATGCTCAAAATTCTCCAAGCCAGGCTTCAGCAGTACATGAACCATGAACTTCCAAATGTTCAAGCTGATTTTAGAAAAGGCAGAGGAACCAGGGATCAAATTGCCAACATCTGCTGGATCATCAAAAAAAGCAAAAGAGTTCCAGAAAAACATCTATTTCTGCTTTATTGAGCTATGCCAGAGCCTTTGACTGTGTGGATCACAATCAAAAAAAGTAAGAGAGTTCCAGAAAAACATCTATTTCTGCTTTATTGACTATGCCAAAGCCTTTGACTGTGGATCACAACAAACTGTGGAAAATTCTGAAAGAGATGGTAATACCAGACCACCTTACCTGCCTCCCGAGAAATCTGTATGCAGGTAAAGAAGCAATAGTTAGAACTGGACATGGGACAACAGACTGGTTCCAAACTGGGAAAGGAATTCATCAAGGCTGCATATTGTCACCCTGCTTATTTAACTTATATGCAGAGTACTTCATGGAAAATGCCAGGCTGGATGAAGCACAAGCTGGAATCAAGATTGGCAGGAGAAATATCAATAACCTCAAATATGCAGATCTGCCACCCTTATGGCAGAAAGCAAAGAAGAACTAAAGAGCCTCTTGGTGAAAATGAAAGAGGAGAGTGAAAAAGTTGTCTGAAAACTCAACATTCAGAAGACTAAGATCATGGTATCTGGTCCCATCACTTCATGGCAAATAGATGGGGAAACAATGGAAACAGTGAGAGACTTTGTTTTGGGGGGCCCCAAAATCACTGCAGATGATGACTGCAGCCATGAAATTAAAAGATGCTTGCCCTTGGAAGAAAAGCTACGACAACCTAGACGGGATATTAAAAAGCAGAGACGTTACTTAGCCAACAAAGGTCCGTCTAGTCAAAGCTATGGTTTTTCCTGTGGTCATGTATGGATGTGAGAGTTGGACTATAAAATCTGAGTGTCGAAGAATTGATGCTTTTGAACTGTAGTGTTGGAGAAGACTCTTGAGAGTCCCTTGGACAGCAAGGAGATCAAACCAGTCAATTCTAAAGGAAATCAGTTCTTAATATTCATTGGAAGGGCAGATGCTGAAGCTGAAACTCCAATACTTTGGCCACCTGATGCGAAGGACTGACTCCTTGGAAAAGACCCTGACGCTGGGAAGGACTGAAGGCAGGAGAGAAGGGGACGATGAGCATGAGAGGATGAGATGGTTGGATGGCATCACTGACTCAATGGACATGAGTTTGAGTGAGCTCCAGGAGTTGGTGATGGACAGGGAGGCTTGGTGTGCTCAAGTCCATGGGGTTGCAGAGCGTCCAACATGACTAAGTGATGGAACTGAACTGAATATAACACAAACAGTGATGGGCATTTCTCCTGACTTTTAAAGCAATTGTCTCAGTCTTTTCAGTACTAAGTATAGTATTTGTTAGATGTTTCAGATGTATTTCCTTTATCAGATTAAGGAATTCCTATACCTATTTTACTCATTGAGTTTATCATAATTGTTTATTTTTATCAGAATTTTTATTGTATATAATAAGACTATCTTTTTTCTTCTATTACTGTCAAAAAAAAATCTCATTCATATAGTTAATTAGTTGCTAAACCCCCTTGCTAATGTTTTATTTAGGATTTTTGGATCTTTTTTTCCCCATTTTACCCTACATTCCCATTTTAGGAATTTTCATGTCTGTTTTTCGGTGCTTTATTCTGAGTAATTTCTTCATATCCATCTTCCAAACTACACATTTTGTAATTAGAAACGTTTGGTCTCTATTTGTCATACCTATTGAAACTAATGTGTAGTAAGTATGTACCATTATGTATGTAATACATTTCATATATAATAATAAAATATTGTAATCTCTAAGTTATTTTGTCCGTTTTTAAAAGTGCCGGTTCATTTTTGATAGTCTTCTGATTCCATCTCTTATTTTTAAAACCATAAAGTATCATTTTAAATACTCCACCTGATTCCAATATTTCAAGTCTTGGGAAAAGAGGAGCTCAAATCTGTCACTGTTTCTGTCTGCCAACTCTCCCTCATGGTGCTTCCTTTCCTCGTGTGTGTGGTAATTTTTGGTTGTGAGAATTGATGAGGTTGACTTTAAATTGAAGACAGTTTCTTCCAGAGAGAACTTGTGGTTATTTGCTTATGATGTGAAACAAGTAGTGCTGCCAACACTGGGGACACTTTAGTCCATTCCAGAGTCTCTGGTTTCCTTTGTGAAGTTTAGACTGAGCCTCCACCCTCAACTTGCTATTGACTGAAGAATCGCAACCCTGGCTGTGTAAAGCCCCTCCCTCTCTGTGTAGCTATGCCATTCTTGTGTGCTTACTGCTCATGGTTCTAATTAAGTTCAGTTTTGCAGGGGAAGCGGTGGAGTGGGAACACGCATGTGTTACTTCCTCCTTGTGAAGTCCTTTTGCTTCCTCTGAGTCCAACAGTGAAATGGAAAGTGCTGTGTGTGGGATCTAGTTGCTTTGAGGGGATAAGAATCTATTCATAATACTGCTGAAAATAGATTGTTATCCTTATGTTTTGGTGACTTTAAAAAAAAACTACTTTTTCATCTAAGACAACAATATGCAGTGATGAAAGAGGCAGGGCTAGAATAATTTTAATTATCATTTCCATCTGGAATGGGGAAGAATGAGAGGTACGCAGTAGTCCCTGGTGTGGAGCAATTTTGAAAGGCTCACATTTTCGGGACTTCCTGGCTTGTTATTGGAGGATGTTTCTTCAGAGGTTTCCATTCTGCTCCCTTGGAGTATTTCCATTGTAAATTGATCTTCCCAGAGCCTGTCTCTGCTTTTGGGGAGAGTGTTCTGTTTGCAGTATTCTTAATCACAATTCTTAATTGTGGCTGTAGGGATGTTTATACTTTTCTTGGGAGATATAACTCAGCTCCTTTCTTGATAAGTGATGTTTGGCAGCCCAACTGTTATTTCAAGTCTTAAACAGTCACTTACTTGTAGTTCAGGCTCTTGACAATACAATACTCTTAAGAATTTAGTAGTCATGTTAGACATTGGATTCCACTTGGTCCATGTGCCAGTAGCCACTCTCATCTTTTAGTAAGTGCTTTATTAGGACATGATCAAGCATCTGGACAGAGAGATTAAGAGGCTGGGCTATGAGCCAGAGTGATTCATGCCAGGACCTGTCTCTGTCATTTATGAACTCTGTCATCCTGGAGAAATGATTTAACTTCTTGATACTTTAGTTTCTGCATCTGTAAGATGGGAATAATAATAATAGTACCTTATTTTTTGTGGCTCATTGTAAGGATTTACTGAGAAAATGCATGCAAAAGAGCTGGTGCAGGGTAAGTATTGAGTTAAATGACAGCTGTCATTGTCAGTGTTTATGCGATCACAGCAGCAAAGGAGTTCTTCAACTGTCATTTTCTAACAGAGCTGCAAGCCTTTGTTCATGCCCTATGTCTGGCCTGTAGGCACTTTGCCTATCAAAATTCTGTTTATTTCTCAAGGCTCAGATGAGTTACCACTGTTGCTATTCAATTTTCCCTCTCCTGTCAGTCAGATTTCATATTTTCCTCTGTGTTTCCACAGCAGTTGTTTGTACTTCTGTTCATCACTTATTTAACTCTACTTTTTATTAGGATGGGTTATGCATCTGCATATTTTAACCACAAGAGGGCAGACCTGTCCTTTATGTCATTATTTCCTTTCCTGACTGACAACTTGTACAAGGAAGCTGCTGCTAAGTCGCTTCAGTCGTGGCCTACTCTATGCGACCCCATAGATGGCAGCCCACCAGGCTCCCCTGTCCCTGGGATTCTCCAGGCAAGAACACTTCTCCTAATACTTGGGAGACAGGCTTTGAACCTGGGACCCTTTGCTGCAGTACTGCAATACTTGCCTTGGACACACTTGTCCTTGAGCAACAAAATACAAAGAAACTGTATGGGACTAAAAGTAACCAAACGCATACACAGTTAGGACAAATTCTGGCAAAAGATACAGAGACTAAAAAACCAACTGCCACTTTTGAAAAGCCAGGAGCAAAAGCAGGGTACTCTGCATGCGCCCTGCACACACCACCACCTGAGGGTGGGCAAACCACCTAAGCCACCCCTCTGACTCGACCCGTGGACACACCCTTACCCTCACCCCATATAGGGAACAAACTCCCCCCGCCCTCCTCAGCCTCAGGGAGTGAGCAAGCAAACAAGGGAACCTGTTTGTTCTTCCTCCCCTCTGCTATAGCAGAGTCCCCAGTAAAGTCTTGCCTGAATTTGTCTGACCTCTAGTCAATTTCTATTGATTGGAAAAGGCAAAGAGCCCTGGTGTGTAACACTTGCATTGAATTGAATTTATAGGAGAGATGTCACAAAAGGCCTGGGGATGTGTCCCTTGGGACCATGTTCAGCTATTTGTTTCAGAAACCTGTCCTAACTGCTGAACAAATGCAGGGTTTATTTTTCTCATACAGAAAATCTTGAGGTGGAGCTAGTGTGGCTGTTGAAGGATGCTTTCAGGAACACAGGCTCCTCCTTTATTCCTGGCCCACTCTCCTTAGTGTGTGGCTCCCAGCCTCATGGTTACAAAAGTGCAGAGTCATCACCAGCCACGGAATAGTAAGAGCAAAGGACAAAAAATCAAAAGGCCCCAGCATCCAGTCACTTTGAAGGAGGCCTTCGGGCAGCTCCACCAATGACTTACACATCAGTGAGGACTGGGTCATGTGACTGCCTTTAGCTGCAAGGGAGGATGGGGGGATTGAGTATTTAACTAGGTACTACTTTAAGCAAACAACATCAGCATTCTGGTAACAAGAATACAGGAAATGAGTATTGGCTAGGCATCAAGTGGAAGTATTGTTCACATTGTTTTGTTGTTGATGAAAACAATAGAAGCTGTCTTGGACAGCCTGGGGAGAAAGGACATTGAGCATGCCGGGGTCCAGCCCCGGTGGATCCAGGGAATTCGAAGTGGGACGGCGTCGGCGAGGATCAGGAAACAACTGCTTAATTAAACGTTAATTAAGGATATAAAGAGTAATAGAATAAGGATAGCTCAGTAGGAAAATTCAGTGAAGAAAAGAGGCTGAAATAAGGATAGCTCAATGAGGAAATTCAGTGGAGAAAAGAGGCTGAATAATCAGCCAGAAGGTGAGAGAAAGAACGACATGGGGAGACCAAGTTTCAGTGAACAAGGCCCGCACTTTATTTTCCAAAGTAGTTTTTATAAGTTATGCATAGAGGATAATGGGGGAAGGGGTAGTCATGCAGCAAGCCAGGCTTTCTTCCTGCAAACTTATCATATGCAAAAGCTTAGGTGATTTGCATCATCTTCTGGCCCAGAGGCCTGTTAACATTTTAAGACCCTTTCTTCAGAAAACTTATTTTTCTCTAAAGGTGCTTGGTCAGGAGCCACCCTCCAAAAGCATTAGATAAAGTTGCATTCCTACAGAGCAATGGTATGGTGGGCTATAACAAGGAAAAGAATTAACTCAAGGGTCCCAGGTTACAAACATTAAAGCTACTACTTACACCAATTATATTAATCAATACACTGCCAGGGACACAGCAGGTAAGGGATATGGAAACTCAGCAGCAAACATTGGCCCAACAAGTGAAAATCCCTTCACCAATACAATTTCTAATCAATCTTTTAACTGCTCAAAGGAATCTGTATTTAGACAGTTTAGAACATCTCATGCCTCTCACAGTTGGGAGGCTCTGAACAATCACATGTGGCCGGAAAAACCTATTCAGGCAGGCTAGAGGACTTCCAAAGGAGTTTGTAGGTTAAACACTGTCACACCCAGGAATCCTTAACTGGAACTGTAAGCTAACTCTTTTTTCAGAGAGGTAGTGGGGGACAGCCCCCCGTAAAGTCAGAGGTGTAGGTGAGAGCACAAAGCAGAAAGTAGGCAGACTCTGGTTTTGGGTGTAAATGCTCGAGAATTTCCAGGGGGACTCCTGAGGCTCGATCCCGCCTTTGCGTATGCCGAGCCTCCTTCCTCATGACCTTTGTCATGGGTGGAGCTCCTCACGCTGGCTCCCGGCAGTGATAGAATTCCAGTTGAGCTATTCCAGATCCTGAAAGATGATGCTGTGGAAAGTGCTGCACTCAATATGCAATATGCACTCAGTATGCAATATGCCGGCTCCCGGCAGAGCAGGCTTGCAGAAATGGAAGAAGGATTATCAAAGTCTGGGGAGGGTAGATGCCTGGATAGCTCTGGTAATTCCAGCTGCAGGAATTTGTGCACTTTGTCTCTAGAGTATTGCCATTCAGCTGACTCAGTAATAAACCAGGCTCCCAGCCACTTTTCTCCA
This sequence comes from Bison bison bison, assembly GCF_000754665.1. Classification (NCBI taxonomy): domain Eukaryota; kingdom Metazoa; phylum Chordata; class Mammalia; order Artiodactyla; family Bovidae; genus Bison; species Bison bison. Next base: position 4,453,372 of record NW_011495062.1, on the reverse strand, counting down.
AACTTCAGATTCCTGGAATAGAGGATTTGGCCCTTAGTTTTAACTTGTCTTCTTTGCTTCATCTGTATGGCAGGATCACAGGGCGCAGAGATGGCCTTTGGGCTCTGCCTAACCCAGTGTTAAAACTTGCTCCCAAAGAAAAGTGAATTCTTGAGGGGTTCTGTATAGAAAAATTTAACCCAAGGGCTATCATGCAATTTTGCCAGGTTATAAGGGCTGCAAATTTTAGAATTCATCCAGGGATTTTCATTCTTTCCCAGTGAGTTGGCAGTGTGTTAGAACAATGTTTATATTTCTGGCGATAGATGAATAGGTTTATTTGACATAAAAAACTGTCAAGCTGGGGATTTATTTAATTATTAAACTGGCTAGAATTTAGTTGAAACTGGTAGAGAAAACACCAGGTCCATAGATGGCCCGAAGGTAAGAATTCCAGCCTGATGGTCTTTGTACCTAAAACTCAGTTAGTGACAAAAGACTCTTATGTTGAAAAATTCTGGTGTGTTTCCAGATTATCCCTGGCAATGGGAGACAGGGATAAGCATTTTTCTATCATCATGCTAGCTTTTTCCCTTCAAGGACTTAAACATGAAAATGCCTTTCTATTGTAAAAATTCTATTATTTCCTTCATTGTGGATCTGTTCATTTTTACACCGGGTGGTTTGGGAAGTAGAAGATAGGAAAGGTCGTGCCATTTGTATTCTTGCTGCTTTGGTTATTCTTCTTCATCAAATGACATTTGTTTTTGTTCAGTCGCTCAGCCGTGTTCTACACTTTGCCACTAACTGAGTTTTAGGTA
>NW_011495062.1:4438844-4452472 GCF_000754665.1 Bison bison bison | reverse complement strand
CTACACTTTGCCACCCCATGGACTGCAGCACACCAGGCTTCATTGTCCTTCACTGTCTCCCAGAGTTTGCTCAAAACTGATGTCCATTGAATCAATGATGCCATCCAACCATCTCATCCTCTGTCATCCCCTTCTCCTCCTGCCTTCAAACTTTCCTAGCATCAGAGTCTTTTCTAATGAGTCAGCTCTTTGCATCAGGTGCCCAAATTATTGGAGCTTCAGCATCAGTCTGTTTTCCTCTAGATTGACTGGTTGGATCATCTTGCTGTCCAAGGGACTCTTTCTCCCGCACTAAGCATTAAGTCTTTGGCACTCAGCCTTCTTTATAGTCCAACTCTCACATCCACACATGACTACTGGGAAAACCATAGCTTTGGCTAGATGGACATTTGTCAGGAAATTGATGTCTCTGTTTTTCAATACATTGTCTTGGTTTGTCATAGATTTACTTCCAAGGAGCAAGCATTTTTAGTTTCATGGCTGTCGGCACCATCCACAGTGATTTTGGTGCCAAAGAAAATAAAATCTGTCACTGTTTCCATTTTTCCCCATCTATTTGCCATGAAACGATAGGACCAGATACCGTGATTTTTGTTTTTTGAATGTTGAGTTTTAAGCCAGCCTTTTCACTCCCCTCTTTCACCTTCATCAAGAGGCTCTTTATTTCCTCTTCACTTCCTGCCATAAGGGTGGTGTCATCAGCATATCTGAAGGTATTGGTATTTCTCCTGGCAATCTTGATTCCAGATTGTGCTTCATCCAGCTCATAATTTCACATGATGTACTCTGCATATAAGTTAAATAAACAGGGTGACAATATACAGCCTTGATATACTTCTTTCCCTATTTGGAACCAGTCTGTTGTTCCATGACCAGAGTTAACTGCTGCTTCTTGACCTGCATACAGGTTTCTCAGAAGGCTGGTAAGGTGGTCTGGTATTCCCATCTCTTGAAAAATTTTCTACAGTTTATTGTGATCCACACAGTCAAAGGCTTTAGTGTAGTCAATGAAGCAGAAGTATATGTGTTTTTGAAATTCCCTTGGATTTTCCATGATCCAACATATGTTGGCAATTTGATCTCTGGTTCCTCTGCCTTTTCTAAATCCAGCATGTAAATATGGAAGTTGTTGGTTCACGTACTAGTGAAGCCTAGCTTGAAGGATTTTCAGCATAATCTTGCTAGCATGTGAAATGAGTGCAAATGTATGGTAGTTTGAACATTCTTTGGCCTTGCCCTTCTTTGGGATTGGAGTGAAAACTGACCTTTTCCAGTCCTGTGGCTACTGCTGAATTTTCCAAATTTGCTGGCATATTGAGTACAGTACTTTCACAGCATCATCTTTTAAGATTTAAATTAGCTCAGCTGGAATTCCATCACCGTCACTAGCTTTGTTCATAGTAGTGCTTCCTAAGGCCCATTCGACTATACACTCTAGGATGTCTGGTTTGAGGTGAATGATCGCACGATCATGGTTGTCTGGGTCATTAAGACCTTTTTCGTATTGTTCTTCTGTGTACTCTTGCCACCTCTTATCTTCTGCTCCTGTTAGGTCCATACCATTTGTGTCCTTTATTGTGCCCACAGTTGCATGAGATGCTCCCTTCATATCTCTAATTTTCTTGAAAAGATCTCTAGTCTTTCGTATTCTATTGTTTTCCTCTTTTTCTTTGTATTGTTTACTTAAGGCTTTCTTGTCTCTCCTTGCTATTTCTCTGGAACTTTGCTTTCAGATAGGAATGTTTTTCCTTTTCTCCTTTGCCTTTCGCTTCTCTTCTTTTCTCAGCTATGTGTAAGGCCTCCTCAGACAACCATTTTCCCTTCTTGCATTTCTTTTTCTTGTGGATGATTTTGATCACCACCTCCTGTACAATGTTATAAACCGCCATAGTTCTTCTGGCACTCTATCTATCAGATCTAATCTCTTGAATCTATTTCTCACTTCCACTGTATAATCCTAAGGGATTTCATTTAGGTCATACCTGAATGGCCTAGTGGTTTTCCCTACTTTCTTCAACTGAAGTCTGAATTTTGCAATAAGGAGTTCATGATCTGAGCCACAGTCAGCTCCCGGTCTTGTTTTTGTTGACTGTATAAGAGCTTCTCCATCTTCAGCTACAAAGAATATAATCAATGTGATTTCAGTATTGACCATCTGGTGATATCCATGTGTAGAGTCATCTCTTATGTGGTTGGAAGAAGATGTTTGCTATGACCAGTGTATTCTCTTGGCCAAATTCTGTTAGTCTTTTTCCTGCTTCAGTCTGTACTTCAAGGCCAAATTTGCCTTTTACTCCGGGTATCTCTTGACATCCTACTTTTGCATCCAGTCCTCTATAATGAAAAGAACATCTTTTTTTGGTGTTAGTTATAGGAGGTCTTGTACGTCTTCATAGAACCATTCAACTTCAGCTTCTTTGGCATTACTGGTTGGGGCATAGACTTGGATTACTGTGATACTGAATTGTTTAGTCTGGAAACAAATGGAGTTCATTCTGTCATTTTTGAGATTGCACCCAAGAACTGCATTTCAGACTCTTTTGTTGGCTATGAGGGCTACTCCATTTCTTCTAAGGAATTCTTGCCCACAGTAATAAATATAATGGTCATCTGAATTAAACTTGCCCATTCCTGTCCATTGTAGTTCACTGATTCCTAAAATGTCGATGTCCACTCTTGCCATTTCCTATTTGACCACCTCCAATTTACCTTGATTCACGTACCTAACATTCCAGTTCCTACGCAATATTGTTCTTTACAGTATCGGACTTTACTTTTCATTGCCAGACATATCTGCAACTGGGCTTTGTTTCCACTTTGGCTCAACCTCTTTATTCCTTCTGGAGCTATTTCTTCACTATTTTTCCACTTTGGCTCAACTTCTTTATTCCTTCTGGAGCTATTTCTTCTCCAGTCGCATATTGGACACCTATTTACCTGAGGGTTCATTTTCAGTGTCATATCTTTTTACCTTTTCATACTGTTCATGGGGTTCTCAATTCAAGAATGCTGACGTGGTTTTCCATTCCCTTCTTCAGTGGATCACATTTTGTCAGAACTCTCCACCATGACCCTTCAGTCTGGGTGCCCACAGGGCATGGCTCATAGTTTCAATGAGTTAGACAAGGCTGTGATATATGTGATCATTTTGATTAGTTTTCTGTGACTGTGGGTTTCACTCTAACAGATGAGGATAAGAGGCTGTTCAAGCTTCCTGATGGGATGAGCTGGCTGTGAGGACAACTGGATCTTGCTCTAGTGGGCAAGGCTATGCTCAGTAAATCTTTAATCCAATTTCTTCTGAGGGGTGGGGCTGTGTTCCCTCCTTGTATTTTGGTCTGAGGCAAAACTATGGTAGGGTAATGGCAACCTCCTCCAAAAGAACTTATGCCAGCTGTGCCTCCAAGGATTGCTGCAGTCAATGTCCCTGACCCACAGCAGGCCGCTGTCGACCCACGCCTCCACTGGAGACGCCCAAACACTCACAGGCAAGTCTTGGCTCAGTCTCTTGTGGGATCACTGCTCCTCCCTCCTGTGTCCTGGTGTGCACAAGGCTTTGTTTGTGCCCTCCAAGAGTCTCTGTTTCCCCAGTCCCGTGGCAGTTCTGTAATCAAATTGCACTGACCTTCAAAGTCAGTTTCTCTGGGGATTCTCAGTCCCTTTGCTGGATCCCCAGGTTGGGAAGTCTGTTGTGGAGCCTAGAATTTTCATAACAGTGGGAGGTCTTCTTTGGTATAATTGATTTGCAGTTTGTGTATCACCCACCTAGTGGCTCTAAGACGGGGCTCATGTCTACCTCCTCTGAGAAGACTTAAGCCACACACTGTGCCTCCCAGGACTGCTGCTGCCAGAGCCCCTGTCCCTGCGGCAGGCCACTGCTGATCCACACCTCCTCAGGAGACCCTCAAACACTCAGAGGCAGGTCTGGCTGAGTCTCCTGGGGTCATTGCGCCTTTCCCAGGGTCCTGGTGCACACAAGGTTTTGTTTTTGCCCTCCAAGCATCTCTGGCGGGGATGAAGTTTGACTTTAAATGTGATCGTGCCCCTCCTACCCTCTTGTTGCGGCTTTTCCTTTGCCCTTGGATGTGGGGTATCTTTTTTTGGTGGGTTCCAACATTTTCCTGTCAATGGTTGTTCAGCAGCTAGTTGCAGTTTTGGTGTTCTTGCAGGAGAAGATGAGTGTATGTCCTTCTACTCTGCCATCTCTGTTGTGCCCCCTAGAATCATGATAAGCAGCAGGAGCTTTGAAGTTGGACAAATCTGGATTTGAGTCCTTCCTCTCTACTCACTGGCCATATGATCATGAGCTAATAAAGCCAATCAATTTCAGCCATACTGAATATGATAGGTATTTTCCAGCATTAGTACTTGCTAGTATATTTTTCTTGTGTGTGGTCTGTACATATAATATCTGATGCCTTTGTCCTGCTTTTATGACTTACCACTATGTCTTGGAAGTCTTCTCTTACCTATTCGTATAAATTGACTTCATCTTTTTAATTGTTGCACAGTATTATATGATGATGCTGTCCTTTACTGAATGCATTACTTGTCAATGAATGTTAAATTGCTTCCAAATTTTATAATAAACGTCCATAGGGTCGCTAAGAGTTGGACATGACTGAGCAACTTCACTTTCACTTTTCACTTTGATGCATTGGAGAAGGAAATGGCAACCCACTCCAGTGTTCTTGCCTGGAGAATCCCAGGGATGGGGGAGCCTGGTGGGCTGCCATTCTATGGGGTCGCAGAGAGTCGGACACGACTGAAGTGACTTAGCATAGCATAGCATAGATCATACTGTGGCCTTAGCTATTCCTCTTAACACATGTATGAGAATTTATCTATTGGGATAAACTGTTTGAAGTATAATTGCTGAATCAAAGGACATGTGGATTTTAGATTGTTACGGATGTAGTCAAATTGTCCTCCAAGAAGACTGTACCAGTTTACACTTGCACCAATAATAGCAAAGGAAAGCCTGTTTCTTATACCCTAATGACACTACATTTTCAAATTTGTTAGTGTTTGTTAATATGATATTTCATAGTTTTAAATAAAATTTCTTTGATTTTGAATGTGCATTTGTACATATGCTTATCCATTTACAGTTTTTTTCGGCCAAGTGCCTAACCATATGATTTCCTCCTTTGGGTAGGTGAAATAGTTTGTTCTTCTGACATTGATTTGTCAGAATGTTTTTGTGAAGCGAGAAGTTTGACTTTTCTCTCATGTTGCATTTTCCTAGCACTTTTGTTTTGTTTTTACTGTTTATTATTTTGAATTTTAATGTGATCATAACTCTTAATCTTTGAGGCTTTGGGGTTATATATCTTGCTTTAGCTTTCCCTACTCCAATATAACTTTTTAAAATTGCAATGTTTTCTTTGGCTTTCACACTTTTACTTTTTATTTTAAACCTTTTGATCCACTGGAACCCATTTTGGCATAAATAGTGATGACATATCTCTATTTTTTCCCCTATGTCTGGCCAGTGGTCCCACCACCATGTATTCAACAATCCACATTTTCTGCTGTTTTTAAATTCTATTTACATGTAAGAAAGTCTGTGTGTGTGTGTGTGTGTGTGTGTGTGTGTAGGATGAGGGGGCTCCTTGGATGTTTTTGTTTTGTTTTGTTCCATTGATCTCTCTCTTTGCCTACAAAAAGCAGTTTGAAAGTTACAAGTACTGACTAATCTTAAGTTTATATCTTAAATTTTATTGACAGCCTGAGTTTAATAAAAGACACCAAGACTGCTTTATTTTATTATAATTTTGTGAGCCTATGTATCAAATCTGTAAGCAATGAAGTTATGTGGCAGTTTCACTGTTTGACCTGGCAGATGAAACAGAGTTGGGTAAAAATGAGGGGAAAAGTACATTTTACGTTCAAAGAGCCATTGAATTACCTTGGAGCTTTGAAAAATGATGGGGCACATAGATAGCAAAGGAATTTATGAAAATTGGTGAGTGTTAAGGACTCAGGACCATTGTTCATCATTCACTACATGCTTTGTCTTCACAGATGAAGGCCTGTTTTCACTCTGTAACATTACCTGCTTTCCTTGGAGACGACTTTGTTGGCATCGTCATTCCTCGGGGCCTTCACACATATAGTTTACCTCTGCCTGTAATGCTCTTTTCTCAGGTAGCTGCCATCTAGTGTTCTGGCTTCTGCCCAAATGTCCCCATGTCATTTGGCCAACCTACCTAAAATGTACTCTTACCTTGTATTAGTGTCCTTCAAAGAACAGAAGCTTCCTTATATATACTTATTCCACCTTCCCCATGAGCACATAGGTAGCCTGGCAGAGGTACACTTAAATATTTGTGGAATGAACACATTGACACTGCCTTATCTTGGCAGCTATTGCTAGAGTGCAACTAAGAAGTAACTGAAATGGAAGTGTACTAACCAGGCCATTAGTACCAAGGTTCGTGGTACTAAGCTTGGCCATTCCCCATTAACAGAAATTTATTAGAGGCCAGACAAGAAATTCAGGCAAGGCTTTCTTTTGGCCCCTGAGGCAGCAGAGGAGAGGAGCAAAAGGAATTAATGGTTCCTTTGCTTGTTCCCCAAGGTGCGGACTGGCCTAGTTCCTTACATGGGGTGAGGGTAAGAATGTGTGCAGGGGTTGGGCCAGAGGGGTGCCTTAGGTGGTTTGCCCACCTCTCTGGTGGTGGTGTATATCTATACAGCAAGGCAAGCACAGTACTCTGCTTTTGCTCCTGACACCCTGTGGCAGTGGGTTTTTTTTCAGTCTTTCTATATCTTTCTGTTCATATTTTGCCCCAACTGTTCATGCAGGCTGTTATTTTTAGTCCCTTGTGGTTTCTTTGTATTTTGTTGCTCAAGGAGACATTTGTCCAGGTGCAAGCACTGAAGCAAAGGATACCCGATCCCAGCCTGTGTCAGAAATAGATTTGAAAGTCCTTTATTTTAAACCAAAATACATTGGGCAATGTGTAACCCATACACTGGGCTTCCCTAATGGCTCAGTGATAATGAATCTGCTTGCCAATGCAGTAGATGTGGGTTTGATCCCTAGGTTGGGAAGATCTCCTGGAGAAGGAAATGGCAACCCACTCCAGTATTCTTGCCTGGAGAATCCCATGGACAGAGGAGCCTGGCAGGCTACAGGGGTTACAAAGCACAGGACATGACTTAGCAACTAAACAACAATTACTACCCATACATTAAGTCTGGAGGAAGTTAACTCTGCTCTGATGGGCATTTGTGTCTGTCAAACAAATGTTATTCCATATGAGAGGGAGTGCTGACCTAGACAGCACAGGGAGCCATGACTCCACCAGGCACTGGAAAGCTAACAAGTGGTAGCCAGCTCTCAGTTTTTCTGTATGTTTGTCCAAAACAGCACATGCAGAACCTGGCCTTTTTTTTTTTGTAGTGCATGAGAACCTCACGTCACAAAACCCTGACTCTCTACTTGTCTGAACCTATAGCCGTTCATTTTTTTCTCCATTGGTACAATATGGAAGATGAGAAAGAGCAAGTTTCACAAATAGTATATGGATGTTGTTATTTAATGACTCAGAATCTTTCGTTTCATGGAGAAATTTTTTTTTTTTTTTTTGGAGACTTTTAAATAAAAAGAATTGGGAGTGAAATTTACTTGTGGTTAGGAGGGTTTTTTTTCCTTTCTTTTTTTGGTTAGGAGATTATTTTAAGGACATATTTACAAAGCAGGGTTGAAAATTAATTTAGGAGAGATGATTGATACAGACTTTCACAACTCTAGACCATGTTCTGCCTCCAGACCCTTAGCTGGGAGAGATGGACGAGGGGAATCACAGAACAGGCAGTCTCAAGGTTTACAGCCTTGAGGGCCACCCAGCCTGGTCCCAGATGACTTCCTATGTAGTATTAATATGAAATTTCTTGAATTCTGGGTCTCAGATGGGATCTCCTCTGACCTCTTGAAATGCACTTGCCACATTCTTCCATGATAATTGGCTTAGTTATGGCTTTTCAAGCTGAAAGAGAATTCTTCTCCTTGGTTTAAGAAAATAAGAAGTTTTTTGGACAGCTTCAGAGTTCTCACAGAACCTAGGGGAAGTGACCCCCAAGTGCACTGTATGAGGTACCAGAAACAGAAGTGTAGGGATGTGAATAGAAATCCAATAGCTGTTCTTTTTAGCTCCTTGGGGGCTTCATTGACTCTTGTCTTCACTTCTCTCTGCACAACCCCGATGCACTCTCTCTTGGCCCACTAGCTTTCTATGCTTCTGTGTACATGGTGGAAAATAGCATCACCATAGTTCCAGAGCTTACATGCCCAACAGCACAAAAACATTAATGAATAGATTTTAATTTAATTCTGAACTCAAGAGAGTGAGATCTGATTAGACCATCTTGGGTCCACGTTTTCATCCTAGCCCAGTCAGCCAAGGCCAGAGATTTGAGGTCAGCTGTAAGAAGTATGCCCCTTAGATTATACCCCTTGAGAAGCCTTCCCTGTGGAGGGAGCCACTGCCTAGGCAGACATCCTAAATCTGTCATTATAACCAATACTGTAAATCACATCCCAACATATTTAGGTATCTGAATATTCACTATCTCAGAAGTATAATGAGAGAAGAGACTAAATTGATTTCATTATTACATCCCAATACCTAGTAGAATATTGACTTTAATTTAAAATATTAGACAGAGTATTCTCAGTATCATAAAAGTTGACTACACAGAGCATCAGCAGAATCGAGGGAAGTTTCTCATGTTTCTGTACGAGGTGTAAATGCCAGAGCATACATACATGCAAGTTTTGTGTTCCAACACGTGTATCATCATGTACAATACTGAGCTCAGTTTTGGCTGCTTTGGGTCATTACTTCCTCTGCTTATACAAATTTATTTTTGACAGTTTTGCATTTCTTAACTTTCACTTTTCTCCCCTTCAGAAAGTCTCCTTATCTCTACTACCAACACCTTCTCCTATTCCTCAGACATAACAGCAAGGAAGTTTCCTGTCCATCTGGCCAGAAATCTCACATACGTCTGTGGGTGTATCTGTAACTTATTTTTCTACACATAATGATATTGCTTGCTGATCTTTCCATGTCAGCACACGCATCTACCTCACTTTTCCCGACAGTTCAATATGAAAAAACATTTAAATGTGCAGAAAGAAATGTAAAGAAATTTTACCCATTTCATAAGTTCCATCATTAACATTTAACTATTTGCATTTTCACATATCCATTCGTCTGTCTCTCAATTCATTTTTTTATGCATTTAAAATAAAGTAAGTGGCTGACACTGATAAAATTCCCCCTAAGTATTTCCTATGCATATTATTAACTAGAGTTCAGTGTTTGCTTACATTTTACCTGTTGGGAGATAAATTTTACATAAAATTAATTTGACAAATCTTAAGTGTAACATTTGATGAGTTTTAATACTCTGTAACCCAAATCCCCATCAAGAAACAGAATTTTATCACAATCCCAGAAAGTATGTACTCTGGGGTTAATACTTGTTTCAACTTAGTGTGGTGTTCTTGACATTCATCCATGTTGTTGAGGGTAGCAGTAGCTGTCTTGTTTTGGTTTTTAAATTGGCGAGTAGTAGTACATTTTATGAATATATTAGTTTGTTCATCTATTTTCCTCTTCATAGACTCCTGGGCTGTTAACAGTTTTTGGCAATTATGAGTGGAACTGCTGTGCATTTACTTGCATAGGTCTTTTGTGGATCTATTTCACTTCTGTTGTGAAAATACCTAGAATGGGAATTTCTGGGTCACAGGGTAGATAGTTTTTAAAAAGAGATAGCATTGCCTTATATAAAGAAACCATAATTTAGCCATTCTCCTGTTGATAGACATTAAGAGTATTTCCTTTTTTTTTTTGCAATAATAGTTTGTTATAGAAAATCTCTTTCTATATATATTTTTGCTTTCTTGAGAAAGTGAATCCACAGGTAAGTTACTGGAATGACTGACAGTTGAACTTCACAGTAAATTACAGCCTGCTGGGAAGGTGATTTGAGGCCATGCAACTTGAAATGTGCTTGCATCAGCAGTAGCAGCATCCCTTGGGAGCTTCTCAGAAGTGCCAACTTTTCAGCCACACCCCAGACCTACTGAATCAGAATCTATATTTTAACCAGAATCTTAGGTGTTCCCTATTGTTGGGAAAGATTGAGGGCAGGACGAGAAGGGGATGACAGAGGATGAGATGGTTGGATGGCATCACTGACTCAATGGAGATGAGTTTGGGTTAACTCCAGGAGTTGGTGATGGACAGGGAGGCCTGGCGTGCTGCAGTTCATGGGGTTGCAAAGAGTCGGACACAACTGAGTGACTGAACTGAACTGATGCATTCTCCAAATGAAATAAAATTGGCAGTAGGGGTGTTTTATTTTAGTTCAAAACCCTTAATTAGCTTTCTAATAACTTCTCATGGAAGGTATGGGATTTCAAATGGTTGAAGCTCCTTCTTATATAAAAGCAAAACAGTTGACTCTTGATCAGATTTGACAATGAATCAAGAAGCATAAAGTTGTAAATGCTCAGGATAGGATAAAACCTCCAAGCTGATTTATTTGCGTGGCCTTCTAACCAAGCGTGATCCTTGGGAAGCCTTATTCCAGGAGTGTCTTCTGATCACTGTCAAGGCTGGGGGCTCAATCGACAGGGGTCTGGAATTAATCACTGCACCTTGCTCCTGCACCATGGAGTCATTTTTAAGAATTCTACTTATATACTGAAATTCCAGCAATATCTGTCCTAGATATGTAAACTTTTAGTTTGAAGAATTAAAAACCTATAGAAGAATTGACAATTTTAATTTATAAGACAGTTTAAAATTATATAATAATTTATAGATTAATATTAATACAGTGACCATCTATATAACTTTTATGTGTGTTTGCAAATAATTAGCATGTTGCCACCTCTCTTTCTTTCTATATGCACACACTCAGCCATACTCTTGTTTATGGGTATTTTACTGTGTGTGTGTGTGTGTGTTTAAATACTTGTCAACAACCACAAGACCTTCAAAGAGGACCCTGAATTTCAGAAAGGAACTCAGGCTGGATGATTCCTTGGGGACAATCTTCTGAGACCCTAAGTAGAAGACCTAACTAAGGCACTCCAGGACTCCAGACACACAGAAATTGTGATGCCGTAAATGTGTGCCTTTTTAAAGTCACTAAGTTTCTGGTAATTTTTTATTCAGTGGTAGAAAACTGTTTTCCTATCTTACATTATTTGCCATGTGGGGCTGGTGATTCCTCCCTTCAGGGCAGCCTATGAACACAGCATCCTGCTTCCTCAGAGCAGTGAATGAGAAGAGCTAAAGCGTGCAGCCAGAAGGATGTCCTGGTCTCTTACAGCCTAATCTTGGGCGTGTCAGCCCATTACTTGTGCTGTGCTCTGTTGATCAGGAGCAAACCTTCCTTACACATATGAGTGCATGCACACACAGGACCTGAGCACGTGCACGCACTAAATGGAGTGTGTAAGGGTGAGAATGTCATCTGGGACAATCCCTGGGGGTCACTGGGGAATCTTCTACAGCAATTGTCATTTCTGCTTAGTCTCTTTTGGTCTAGAATGTTTCTCCATCTTTTTCCTTCCTGAATCTTTTATAACTCAGTTGTCTTATGTGTTTCATCATCTGAGTTTATTCCACTTTCCTTTGATAATATTTAAATTAATGGTAAGACCATTAATTAGCAATGCTGCATACTTTCACATATTTATCATATTCTCAGGTATGAATGTTATAGATTCAAAAACCATTTGTGCACATTTTTTTCCCTCTGAAATGTCTATTTATGTCATCTGCCCATTTATCTTTTAAATCAGGTTTCTCTTTCTATCCCTCAAGAGTTCCTTACTTAGCTGTGAGATTAGGCAAACATTTTCTCTTAGCATGTCACTTGCATTTTTACTTTTTTTATTTTTACCATTCAGAAATTTTAATTTTTATGGGGTTAAGTTTAACAGTTTTTTCTTTATATATGAATTTTTCCCACAACCAGATATAAAGGGATTCACCCAGGTTTTCTTCTAAAGTGTGTGTGTGTGCGTGTGTATATATGGTTCCATTGTTTTCGTTATATCTCTGATACATTTGAAGTGCTATATTCCAGTATATTTGTCAGAAATGGACCCAGACTTTTTCCTCCCAAATATCTATCGTTCTCTTAGTGAATGGCTATCTCATACAATTTATTAAAAACACATATTTCTGTTTCTTACTGATCTGAGATGGTACCACCATCATATATGAAACTCCATATATACTTGAGTTTGCTCTGGAGTTCCTGTGCCATTGTCTTACCATCTGTTCAGCCACTCCTCCTGCATTCTTTTCACTATGGAAATGTAATATTTTCATATTTGGGAAGACCAGCTCACATTTCTTTTCCCCTCAAAATTTTAAAAAGCTAATTGTACGTGATTTTTTCCCTATGAAGTTTAAGACTATTAGTAAAACCACCCATGTAGTTCCAGAAAACAAACATGCTAACTTTAAATTTAGGATAATATATGCATTTAAACGATCATCATCACTACAGACAAACATTAGCATCACCACAAACAAAGCTAGTGGAGGTGATGGAATTCCAGTTGAGCCATTTCAAATCCTAGAAGATGATGCTGTTAAAATGCTTCACTCAATATGCAAGCAACTTTAGAAAACACAGCAGTGGCTACAGGACTGGAAAAGGTCAGTTTTCATTCCAACCCCAAAGAAAAGCAATGCCAAAGAATGCACAAACTACTGTACAATTGCACTCATCTCACACGCTAGCAAAGTAATGCTCAAAATTCTCCAAGCAAGCCTTCAACAGTACATGAACCATGAGCTTCCAGATGTTCAAGCTGGATTTAGAAAAGCCAGAGGAACCAGAGATCGAATTGCCAACATCTGTTAGATCATCGAAAAAGCAAGAGAGTTTCAGAAAAATATGTACTTCTGCTTTATTGACTATGCCAAAGCCTTTGACTTTGTGGATCACAACAAACTGTGGAAAATTCTTCAAGAGATGCAAATACCAGACCACCTTACCTGCCTCCTGAGAAATCTGTAAGCAGGTCAAGAGGCAAAAATTAGAATTGGACATGGAACAACAGACTGGTTCCAAATTGGGAAAGGAGTGCTTCAAGGCTGTATGTTGTCACCCTGCTTAAATAACTTATATGCGGAGTACATAATGCAAAATGCCAGGCTGGATGAAGCACAGATTGGAATGAAGATTGCCGGGAGAAATATCAATAACCTCAGATATGCAGATGACACCACCCTTATGGCAGAAAGTGAAGAGGAACTAAAAAGCCTCTTGATGAAAGTGAAAGAGGAGAGTGAACAATTTGGCTTAAATCTCAACATTCAGAAAACGAAGATCATGGCATCTGGTCCCATCACTTCATGGCAAATAGATGGGGAAACAATGGAAACAATGAGAGACTTTATTTTTGGGGGGTCCAAAATCACTGCAGATGGTGACTGCCATCATGAAATTAAAAGACGCTTGCTCTTTGCAAGAAAAGCTTTGACTAACGTAGGCAACATATTAAAAAGCAGACATTACTTAGCCAACAAAGTTCTGTCTAGTCAAAGCTATGGTTTTTACAGTAGTCATGCATGGAT
>NW_011495062.1:4437649-4438744 GCF_000754665.1 Bison bison bison | reverse complement strand
TGGAGAAGACTCTTGAGAGTCCCTTGGACTGCAAGGGGATCAAACCAGTCAATTCTAAAGGAGATCAGTCCTGAATATTCATTGGAAGGACTGATGCTAAAGCTGAAACTCCAATACTTTGGCCACCTGCTGCGAAGAACTGACTCATTTGAAAAGACCCTGATGCTGGGAAAGATTTAGGGCAGGAGGAGAAGGGGACAACAGGGAATGAGATGGTTGGATGGCATCACCGATTCGATGGACATGAGTTTGAGTAAGCTACGGGATTTGGTGATGGACAGGGAGGCCCGGCGTGCTGTAGTCTGTGGAGTTGCATAAGAGTCGGATACGACTGAGTGACTAAACTGAACTGATGTATTTATGAAAATAAGATACAGAACTGTCATCCAAAATTTAGGAGTTTGATTAATCTTGCCCTATAATAAGGACATTTGTTTGTCTTTTCACTTGTTTAATGAAAGGACACTTTTGCCTCTTTCAAGAATGTGTTAATATTTTCCTCATACAAGTTTGCTGAATTTATTTTAAGGTTGTTTCTAGGTATTTTACCTACTTGGTGCTGTTGTAAAAGGGGGTTTTCTTTGTTTTCTCAATGTTTTTTATTGTGGTAATATAATCATAAAATTTGGGCTTCCCTTGTTGCTCAGTCAATTAAGAATCTGCCTCCAATGTGGGAAACCTGGTTTTGATCCCTGGGTTGGGAAGATCCCTTGGAGGAGGGCATGGCAACCCATTCCAGTATTTTTGCCTGGAGAATCCCAACGGACAGGGGAGCCTGGTGGGCTACAGTCCGTGGGGTTGAAAAGAGTAGGACACAACTGAGCAACTAAGCACAGCACATACATAAAATTTAACATCCTAATCATTTTTAGGTATACAGTTCAGATGTATTAAATATATTCATCAGTTCAGTTCAGTCACTCAGTCGTGTCTGACTCTTTGCAACCCCATGACTCACAGCACGCCAGGCCTCTCTGTCCATCACCAACTCCCAGAGTTCACCCAGACTCACGTCCATCGAGTCAGTGATGCCATCCAGCCATCTCATCCTCTGGCGTCCCCTTCTCCTCCTGCCCCCAATCCCTCCCAGCATCA
>NW_011495062.1:4433340-4437303 GCF_000754665.1 Bison bison bison | reverse complement strand
TAGGTTGGTCATAACTTTCCTTCCAAGGAGTAAGCATCTTTTAATTTCATGGCTGCAGTCACCATCTGCAGTGATTTTGGAGCCCCCCAAAATAAAGTCTGACACTGTTTCCACTGTTTCCCCATCTATTTGCCATGAAGTGATGGGACCAGATGCCATGATCTTCGTTTTCTGAATGTTGAGCTTTAAGCCAAATTTTTCACTCTCCACTTTCACTTTCATCAAGAGGCTTTTTAGTTCCTCTTCACTTTCTGCCATAAGGGTGGTGTCATCTGCATATCTGAGGTTATTGATATTTCTCCCGGCAATCAGTGTCCAACTATTACAATCATTTATCTCTACAGCTCTTTTCATTGTAAAATTAAAATCCTTTACTTGTTAAATAATAACTCTCCATTTTGCCCTCTCTCCAACTCCTGGCAATCACTATTCTACATTCTGTCTCTCTGGATTTGACTCTTCTAGGTATCTCATATAAGTGGAATCAATTTTTTTGTGCCTGGCTTATTTCACTTGGTGTAATACCCTCAAGGTCTGTCCATATTGTCACAAATGGCAAGATTTCCTTTTTATGACTGAATAATAATCCATTGTATATATACACCACATCTTTAGCAATTTATCTCTCCAGTTGATGTTGAGGTTTTTACCATATCTTGGCCTTCTAAAATAATGCTGCAATGAACACAGGATTGCATATATCTTTGAGTTAGTGTTTTTGTTTTCTTTGGATAAATATCCAGAAGTGGAATTGCCAGGTCAGACAGTAGTTCTATTTTTAGTTTTTTAAGGAAACTCCATAGTGTTTTCTATAGTGACTGCACCAATTTACATTCCCACTAACAGTGCATAAGGGTTCCCTTTTCTCTACACCCTCACCAACAGTTGTCATCTCTTGTCTTAGTGGTAATAGCTCATTGAAATTTTGATTTACATTTTCCTCAGGATTAGTGACGTTGAGCTTTTTCATTTATATTTTGGCCATCTGTTTGACTTCTTTGGAAAATGTTTGTTCAGATCATCTGCCTATGTTTAAAATGGATTTTTGTTTGTTTTCTGCTGTTGTGCTTTATGAGTTTTTAATATGTTTTAGATATTAATCCCTTAGCCAGATAGATGATTTGCAAATACTTTCTCGCATTTAATTGGAGAAGGAAATGGCAACCCACTCCAGTATTCTTGCCAGGAAAATCCCATGGACAGAGAAGCCTGGCAGGCTCCAGTCCATGGTGTCACAGAGTCAGACATGACTGAGTACTCAACATATTCTACCATTCAGCAGGTTGCCTTACCATTTAGTTGACAGTACGCTTTGTTGTGCAGAAGCTTCTGAATTTTATGTCGTCCCACTTTATTTTATATTGTTTTGCCTTTACTTTTGGTGTAGGATCCAAAAAATAATCTTCACCTAGACTGATGGCAAGGAACTTAACATCTATGTTTTCTTGTAGAAGTTTTATGGTTTCAGATTTTAAATCTAATCCTTTAATCACTTTTGAGATAATTTTTGTGTATGAGCTAAGATGGGGTTCAGTGTGATTGTTTTGCATGCGGCTGTTCGGTATTCTCATCACCATTTACTGAAGAGACTGCCATTTTCCCATTGTATCATTGGCTCTTGAATAACGGGATTTTGAGCTGTGTGGGTCCACATATATGTGAATCTCTTTCAATAAATATATAGTTGGCTGTCTGTATTCACAGGTTCTGCATCTGTAGATTCAACCAACCAGCAAACTTAACACATGTTCTGTGGTTGGTTCTGTGGTTGTGAAATTTGTGGATATGGACAGCCAACTATGGTGCTTGAGTATCCATGAATTTTTTGGTATCCGTGGCAGGTCCTAGAAGCAGTACTCAATGGATACATAAGGAGGGTTGTATATTCTTGGCCCCTTTGTTATAAATAATTCGACTACATTTGCATGGGTTTATTTCTGGACTCTCCATTCTCATGAGATTTTCTTTGTAATTCAATATGAAAATATTTTTTGTTCTAATAGATGAATCAAGTCTTTTACATTTACTGATATGGCTGTTATGTTTGGTTTCAAACATCTCATATGTATTTTTAAGCTTTTTATTTTGTGTTTGGGTTTAGCCAATTAACAATGTTGTGATAGCTTCAGGTGAACAGTGAAGGGACTCAGCCATGCATATACATGTATCCATTCACCTCCAAAAGCCATTCCCATCCCAGCTGCCACATGACATTGAGCAGAGTTCTCTGTGCTATACAGTAGGGCCGTGTTGGTTATAAATTTTAAATACAGCAGTATGTACATGAAATAGCTCATATCATCTGTTTAGTTTTCTGTATTTATTTTTCTATGTGGTCTTTTATCTCATATATATTTTTGTTTTTGAAGGTATATATTTTGTGCTAATGGCAATCTTGATATTAATGCCTTTCAGCATCCACCTGTTTCCTCTGAGGCAATCATTATTTTACTTCTCTCTCTCTCTCCTCCCATTTTAAAAATTGTAATATGCCTACTTTGACAGAACATTTAACATTTACCTACCTTTCTTCTATATTTATCTGCTTGTTTTGGTCTCAAGTATGTAATTAAATATATTTTTCATATGTAAATTAAATAACCACTAGTCCTTTGCCAAGTCTTCCTTAATCATTTTTGTTTGGATGAGGAATAGTTCTATTTCATGTTTAAAATTGTTTTTTTGTCTTCAACGACTACAGTTATAGGTTTTGGGGGGTCTTTGCTTCTCTTCTATGCCTAATATTTTTCTCTCTAATTCATTTTACCCTATTTCATTTTCATTCTTTTGGTCTTCCTTACACACCAAGTCACCTCCACCCCCACTCTCCATTCATACACACACACAAGCATTGGCTTCCAGATCTGCCACCTGTGTTCTTGAGCAACATCAGACCTTTTCCTTCCTATTTCCTGCTAGCCAGTTGGAAGAAAAGCTATGACAAACCTAGACAGTGTATCAAAAATCAGAGGCTTTGCTGACAAAGATCCGTATAGTCAAAGCTATGGTTTTTCCAGTGGTCATGTACAAAAATGAGAGTTGGACTGTAAAGATGCCTGAGCACCAAAGAATTGATGCCTTAAAAATGTGGTGCTGGAGAAGACTCTTGAGAGTCACTTGAACAGCAAGTAAATCAAACCAGTCAGTCCTAAAGTAAATCAACCCTGAATATTCATTGGAAAGGCTGATGCTGAAGCTTCAATACTTGGCCACCTGATCTGAAGAGCCAACTCTTTGGAAAAGACTCTGATGTTGAGAAAGATTGAGGGCAGGTGGAGAAGGGGGCAACAGAGGATGAGATGGTTGGATAGCATCACTGACGCAATGGACACGAGTTTGAGCAAACTCCAGGAGATAGTGAAGGATAGGGAAGCCTGGTGTGCTGCAGCTCATGGGGTCAAAAAGACTCAGACATGACTTAGCAACCACACGACAGCAGTTGTGTGCAGTTGAACTGCTACATGAGGTCTCAGTTCATTTCGAGAATATGACTCTTCAGCTTTGGGTTCTCTTTGTGCATAAGCAGTTTTGTCTGTGTTCCCTCATGTTCAGTTCAGTTCAGTCACTCAGTTGTGTCTGACTATTTGTGACCTCATGATCATAACATGCCAGGCCTCCCTGTCCATCACCAACTCCCGGAGTTCACTGAGACTCACGTCCATCAAGTCAGTGATGCCATCCAGCCATCTCATCCTCTGTCGTCCCCTTCTCCTCCTGCCCCCAATTCCTCTCAGCATCAGAGTCTTTTCCAATGAGTCAACTCTTCACATGAGGTGGCCAAAGTATTGGAGTTTCAGCTTTAGCATCATTCCTTCCAATGAACACCCAGGACTGATCTCCTTTAGGATGGACTGGTTGCATCTCCTTGCACTCCAAGGGACTCTCAAGAGTCTTCTCCAACACCACAGTTCAAAAGCATCAATTCTTCAGCGCTCAGCTTTCTTCACAGTCCAACTTTCACAT
>NW_011495062.1:4432979-4433240 GCF_000754665.1 Bison bison bison | reverse complement strand
TTCTTCACAGTCCAACTTTCACATCCATACATGACCACTGGAAACACCATAGCCTTGACTAGATGGACCTTTGTTGGCAAAGTAATATCTCTGCTTTTTAATATGCTATCTAGGTTGGACATCGGAGAAGGCAATGGCACCCCACTCCAGTACTCTTGCTTGGAAAATCCCATGGACGGAGGAGCCTGGTAGGCTGCAGTCCATGGGGTCACTAAGAGTCAGACACGACAGAGCAAATTCACTTTCACTTTTCACTTTCAT
>NW_011495062.1:4425211-4431648 GCF_000754665.1 Bison bison bison | reverse complement strand
GGGGACGATAGAGGATGAGATGGCTGGATGGCATCACTGACTCGATGGACGTGAGTCTGAGTGAACTCCAGGAGTTGGTAATGGACAGGGAGGCCTGGCGTGCTGCGATTCATGGGGTGGCAAAGAGTCAGACACGACTGAGCGACTGATCTGATCTGATGTTTATTGGAATGGTTCTCAGAAGACGAACAGAAAGATTCTGATTTCTGTAGTTGTCATAATTTCTTTAGGAAACCCAGAAATTAATATTTGTTGTCAATTAGAACTTTACTGCTAAAATATACAAAATTAGCTTCAAATTGCTGATCTCTTTAAGGAGCTCCTGAGTGAGGGCCCATTGAAGTACATTAGTGTCTTATGTTTGAATACAGCCAGTGAATATCAATTCCAAAGTTGGTTACTATTTTTTAATCAGTAATAATATTCTTATTTGTTCTTAACAGATTTTTCCCTATAGCTTTTTCTGATAGTACCTAAATTCAGACCTTTGGGGTTATACATTATAGTGAAAACTCTTTTCCAGCAAATGAATTTTATAGTGTTTGATAATTAAAAATCATGATCACAAGGCTTCTCTTTTTCAGAATAAGTGGTTTTTAATTACTTCAACCTTCTTACCTATATCGTTAGGTATAGAAATGAAGTTTAATGCATGAGCATGTTATAAGTAGGAGCCTTTGTGCTTACTTCATTAGTTGCACATAGCCAGACTATTTTCTCATGAAAGAGAATTCTATATAACCTGTCTATCTTAGTTTGGAGCTGCCTATTTTCTTTATTGAATAAAATTTAAGCACATATTTTATAAAACCAAAATCTAGTTTTTAGGACTCTCATTGTTTTTGTGTATGGTATAATTCCAGATGAGCCCTGGAAAACTCACAACTTTATGAGTTTGGAATCTGAATGGATGTACCTCTTTATCTTTAAAAATGCCCATTTTTTACTGTTTTACAAGAAGGTCTCAACTAAGAAAGTAGTAGTAGATGTGAGAACAGTGCAATAATAATGACTTACAATCAAAAGAAGGCCAAGAAGCATGTTAGTTTTTAATATTTACTGTGGAAATCAATGGAGACTTAGAGGTGAAATTTGTTTTAACTTCATCTGGCTTGCTCTCTTTGGCTTTTTATGGGTTTCTCAATCACTTTGCTTGTCTGCTGTAGGAGGCTTTTATTTGCTGATAAGGGCTGTTATAACCAATTTCAAAGTTGGAGCAGTAAAGTTACCATTACACACAAGGTTTGTGTTAGCATCTGGGCTAAATGCATCCTGTTTTCAGTAAAACCAGCAGAGGAAGGACAAAGGCAAGGCATTACAGGGAAGTCTCCTAGAGGGCAAGTGCTGAGCAGCTCTGCAGCAAGGGGAAAGGTTTTGTTACAGATCAATTGAGTCTGCTTTCTTGCATCATTTACTGACTTCAAAGTACAGACTCTAAAACCCTAATGAAAAGACAATTTGTAAGAAACATGAACACTAAACTTGAGCCAAAGCTAGTCTTTGAACCTGCTGACCCTAGAGCTACTGAGAAAGTAAAGAGCTCTTGAGAGATATGGCCCCTTACTGCTTCCCTGCTGAAAGTTAGTTCTCCAAGAGCCGCTAGGTGTTTTGTTTTCCTTTTTTCTTTTTTGTATTTGCTCAGGAATTTTGAATTTTGAGGTTTTGCCATGCTGGCTTCCTCCACCAACAGTCATATTATAGGCTGTACTGCAGGTGACCCTCGAGGCATCACTAATCCATGGGTCTCCTTTCCTTCCCTGGGACTGCTGGTGTAGTCACTGTACAGGCTTACCAGGGTGACTAACTACCCTTCTGCCTTAACTGTTGGCTTGTTTTTGTTTAGTCACTAAGTCACGTCTGACTCTTGCGACCCCATGGACTATAGCCTGCCAGGCTCCTCTGTCCATGGCATTTCCCAGGCAAGAATACTGGAATGGGATGCCATTTCCTTCTCCAGTGGATCTTTCTGACCCACGAATCTAACCCATGTCTTCGGTCTCCTGCATTGGCAAGTGGATTCTTTATAACTGAGTCACCAGGGAAGACTAACTGTTGGCTTAGACCCTCCTAACATGCACCCTACCCAACTGAGGCAACTTTTACCCAGTGATGAATGGCTTCTGAAGGAGTTTGGGAAATACTCATAGAAGAACAGTTGTATCTGCCTAGACTGGCAGGATGGAAGGAGCATGGCTCCTTGACTGGCTCTGGCTCAAGACCATGTGACCAGAACCAATCTGCTTCTCATGATTAAAAAACCCTGAAACTTTGTGCTTCAGAGTTAAACTCAGATTGCACCCCACTGTTTCATTCTTTTTCCTCCCCTCTTCCCCCAAAGAGAAGAGAGGAACATTTTCCAACTTCTCGCCCTATTATTGGTATTGTTGCAAGATAACTGAAAGAGTGAATATTCACTCCTTCCGAGGTTATAGGTACCTTTCCCACAGTCTGGGTTATTTGGTCTTACAAGCACCCTGTGAGCCCTAGGAGGGTCAATACCAACTCAGTCAAGTTTCTGATAGCCTCATCTCACTAAAGATTACAATCTCATCCTTAATAACCTTATAGTATGGCTAGTGCCTGAAGAAGGGAGTGAGAGAAGAGGTTTCATTAGGCTGGAATGATAGAATTTGTTGAAAGATGGTCTATTCAGCCTTCTAAACATATCTATCAATAATTTCTCAGCATTTCTTCACTTTTAATCCTCATTTTCAATTTATCTCCTCTTTTATCCACTCATATTACCTACCCTTTTCCTTTTGTTTTTAAGGTGTCCTTTCTCCTTTTCTCATATCAAATGATATGTTAGCCATGAAGGCAATGTAAGTGATCTATTTGTCTATTCCTCCCTTTGGGCAATAATATCTGTAGTTTAAAGTAAAAAATGTCTCTCTTCCCCTTAGTAATTTCATTTTGTCATCACCTCAAGCCAAGTTTATCTCTTCCATTTATAACTCCCTCACGTCATGCTCTGTATATATGATCATATTCTGCCTTAAAATATGTAAATGAGTAACCTATAGACTATTTAATATGTCTCAATGGATTTAATTTAGAGGTACCATAGGAACAGTTAATTATATTAACAAAACAAAAGCATTCATTAACAAATGAAAAGGACAAAACCAAGGCCTGATATTTCTTTCTGTTTAAATGTTTGTCAAAACTTACCATGGTCCTGAGGAATTTACAATTTTGAAAGCATTTGGAAATGTTACCTCCCTCAATGTATAAAGAGTAATAACAGTAAAATTTATGTATACAGTACCAGGGAAATGAAGATGTATTTTAAGGCAGAAATTAATACTTTACATAAATCTGCTTGGTAATGAAAACCTTTTATGTTTTTTGTTTTTTGTTTTTTTGGTTTTTTTTTTTGGACCCCTAAGAGACCTATCAGTATTTCCCTAGTAATAATAGGGTTTTTTTTCCTAAAGTGTTTGTCATTTGTACTAATGGTGCAAAGGAATGGTATAAAACTGCTTATACCTTGTGCTAAGTCACTTCAGTCATGTCTGACTCTTTGCAATCCTATGAACTGTAGCTCACCAGACTCCTCTGTCCATGGGATTCTCCAGGCAAGAAATCTGGATTGCCATGCCCTCCTCCACAGGATCTTCCCAACCCAGGGATCAAACCCAGGTCTCCTGTACTGCAGGCATATTCTTTACTATCTGAGCCACTAGAGAAGCCCATTTAGACCTTAGAGAAAATCAAAGCAATGGACCCAAGTCTTGTTAGTAATCATTGAATTCTTTACAATACATGGACTATATATACATGCATATATTTACATATATGCATATATAAGGTTGATTCTCATTACTCACCATAGTAAGTTACTCCAAGAACAAAGTGAATGAATACTGAACCATTACTCTTAGGTGAAGTACAGGGGTATGTTCCTATGAGCCTCTGATCATGACATTTTCATCAATCAATCATCATGTAATCTTACTATATATGCCTTTCAGTTTGTATGTGCTAAGTCACTTCAGTTGTGTCTGACTCTTTGTGACCCTGTGGACTGTAGCCCACTGGGCTCCTCTGTCCATGGGATTCTCCAGGCAACAGTACTGGTGTGGGTTGCTGTGCCCTCCTCCAGGGGATCTTCTCAACCCACAGCTTGAACCTGTGTCTCTTACATCTCCAGCACTGGCAGAAAAGTTCTTCACTGCTAGTGCTGCCTGGGAAGCCCCATGGTTCAGTTTAAAGGCACTTTATTTAATATATGTAGCTGATTCATTAACATTGAACTCTTGGATAACAGCATTATAACTCATGCCTGAAAGAAGCTTGCCTGAATCATGTTTTCTACATGAGGCACATGACAGCCTCCTTGCACTTAGGAAAGCTAGACAGCACTTCAAAACTATGTTTGAAAGCTATTTTAAACAGCAAAATCACCAACAGAAAGCTTAAAAGTGCAACAGTAAATAAACTGTATAAAGGACACTTACTTACATGATGACAGCTGAAACACGAAGGCAGCCTGTTGCCTTGCTCTATCTCATCTCAGACTATGTACATTGATCGCCTCAATTTTTTCAACATACTGCCTGTGTCTCTGAAAGACCTTGAAAGCACCATAGTATTGATTTTGGAGTTACAGATGAGATTTAAGAAATTTAGGCAAATTCACAGATAAGAATCTGTGAATAATGAGGATTGACCATACATATGTATATTTGAGTATATGCACTTATGTGTACCAATTGCATCTAAGAATGTTTTTGATAAATTAGTAAAACATATTAAATAAGTGTTGATCCATGAAAATATTTTTTTTAATATTCTGGGTGACGAAATGGAAACTACACATAAAGCAATTCTGCTACATCCCAAAACACACGTGTGATTGGGTTGTAAGCTGAATTGACCACTAGTATTCATTCCCTCATAGCTCAGTTGGCAAAGAATCCACCTGCAATGCAGGAGACCCCAGTTCAATTCCTGAGTCAGGAAGATCTGCTAGAGAAGGGATAGGCTACCCACTCCAGTATTCTAGGGCTTCCCTTGAGGCTTAGCTGGTAAAGAATCTGCTTGCAATGTGGGAGACCTGGGTTTGATCCCTGGGTTGGGAAGATCCCCTGGAGAAGGGAAAGACTACCCATTTCAGTATTCTGGCCTGGAGAATCCCATGGACTGTATAGTCCATGGGGTCACAAAGAGTTGGACATGACTGAGCAACTTTCACTTTCACTTTTCATGGAATACCACTTTTACTTGAAGGAGTACATTACTGGCTTTGTTTTTCAGTCTTAGTTATTGGTAAATAATGTCTTGACAATGAAAAAAGTGAGCTGATTGCTTAAGAAAAAATTGATATTTGCCACCAATGATAAAATTCAAATTTTGGCAAATACATTTCTACCACCATGAGTTTGGTATCTTTTCAGTGCATAAACTCCTTGGATGAGATGGTGATGACATTAACATTTTTAAATTAACATTATATGATGAAATGTTTCAATGTTGCAAATATCTATGTGTGCTAAGCCTCTTCAGTCATGCCCAACTCTTTGTGACCCTATGGACTGTAGCCCACCAGGCTTCTCTGTCCATCACCAACTCCTGGAGTTCTCAGACTCACGTCCATCGAGTCAGTGATGCCATCCAGCCATCTCATCTTCTTTCGTCCCCTTCTCCTCCTGCTTGATTCTCCATACAACAGTACTGGAAAGGGTTGCCATGCTCACCTCCAGGGGATCTTCCCAACCCAGGGATCAAACCCATGTCTCTTACATCTCCTGCATTGACAGGTGGGTTCTTTACCACTTGAGAGAATTTAGTAAAATAAAGTTCATTGATAGAGTTTCAGATTTCAGATTGCAGCTAACCTTTAAGAAACTCCCCCTCCTTTAGTTTAGCTGTAGTATAAACAAGAAAATCCATGAATATCAGAAAAGACTATTAAAATACTCTTCCAGTTTTCATTTACTTATCTGTATGAGGCTGGATTTTCTCCATATACTTTAACCAGAATAATATATGCTAAAAGATTGAATGCAGAATCAGGTAACAGACTCCAACTCTATTCTATTTAGCTAAACATTAAAGAGATTGGCAAAAATTTGAACTCTTCTCCCAATGTTTTGATTAGGAGGAAAAGGTTATAAAAATTTGTTAATCTGTAATACATTAAAAAGCAGAGATATTACTTTGCCAACAATGGTCTATCTAGTCAAGTCTATGGTTTTTCCAGTGGTCATGTATGGATGTGAGAGTTGGACTGTGAAGAAAGCTGAGTGCCAAAGAATTGATGCTTTTGAACTGTGGTGTTGGAGAAGACTCTTGAGAGTCCCTTAGACTGCAAGGAGATCCAACCAGTCCATCCTAAAGGAGATCAGTCCTGGGTGTTCATTGGAAGGAGTGATGCTAAAGCTGAAACTCCAATACTTTGGCCACCTCATGCGAAGAATTGACTCATTGGAAAC
>NW_011495062.1:4402091-4425111 GCF_000754665.1 Bison bison bison | reverse complement strand
ATGCGAAGAATTGACTCATTGGAAAAGACCCTGATGCTGGGAGGGATTGGGGGCAGGAGGAGAAGGGGACGACAGAGGATGAGATGGCTGGATGGCATCACTGACTCGATGGACGTGAGTCTGAGTGAACTCCAGGAGTTGGTGATGGACAGGGAGGCCTGGTGTGCTGCAAATCATGGGGTTGCAAAGAGTCAGACACGACTGAGTGACTGAACTGAACTGACTGAATACATTTATTATTAGCATGTAAAATTAGTAAATGTTTAAAACATGTAAATAAATAGAATTTAATTTTCATTTTAATATGGTAAATATTAATAGATCTACATCACTTAAAAATGAAAAAGCTCTTAGGACTCCTTAATAGGTTCTGAGATCAAGAATTGGGAACCCCTGTTTTTCTATGTAATTACTATATACAAACATGTAGGATCTATCTCTAGATTGGCTGGACTAGCTTGCAGCAGAACATGTCTCATACCTACAACAATGAAAAAAATTCAACAAAATATAAAAACAGTAATATGTTTGAAAGAGTCAGAGAGCAATGAAATCAGTGAGGAATTGAGGGGCCGAGATCCAAGAGAGAAGGGAAATATGTTGAGTGGGATTTAACATTCTATACTGCTTTATTCCTAAAGGCATTTGTTGATTGTTAATTGGCATGAGTGGGGAGGTTGAGAAACTGAGTAGAAATTTTAGCAAACTTGTGGGTATGTGGAGACAAAGTTGACATTTTAGGGTAATAAATCAGCTAGGACTTCAGAGGCCAAGATCTCAGAGAAATGGGAAACCACCACCATGAGTCCAGCAGTCTGTACTTTCTCCTTGGAGCGTTCCTTGGCTTCCCAGGTCCAAATTAGCTTAAAAGTAAGCAAGGTCATCAGTATTTTCATTTTGCTAGAGAGAAAACAACCGTAGTTCAGAGTCTGCCAAGGTAAAGGTGTCTTGGTAAACACTCAGGATTTTTGGTTGGGACCCCTGAAGGATCATTCCCTAGGAATAAAGGGGAATGAGAAATATATCGGGCTATGCAAAGACAAATTCATCTTTGATTTGCTTAGTTTTCGATTGGGTTAAGGTGAGCAGTATCTGCTTTAAATGCCTGTCAGAAGCTAAAGAAAATCTCTGGAGAATTGAAACATTATCCAGAGCTTTAAATAAAAATACGGATAATAGAAACAGACTAACTCGTGATCCAGATATTGATGTTACCAGGTAAAAACTTCAAAATAATGAAATATTTCACCAAAGACCTGAAATTTATTTATTTTTATATTGCATAGAAGTTCTAGAATTGAAAGTTGCAATAACTGAAATTAAGAACACAGTTAATTTATCACCCCATTAGATAGCACTGATCTGGAAGATCAGAAAAAATAAACTCACATTCAGAAATAGTGAGAAGAAATGGATCGAAAATAGAGAAAATGAAATACAGGCAGAATAATGTGAAAAGGGCTAACATGCATGTGATCTAAGATGTCTAACAAGAAGGGAAGAGAGAAAGGAACAGAAGAAATATTTGAAAAAATATTGAAAGAGAATTTCCCCGAACTGATTAAGGATGTCAAGATATCAAGCCACAGATTAAAGAACAGTAAAGATAAATCTAAAGAAGGTTACACTTATACACATCTTAACACTGTTGAAAGCCAAAGATATTGAGAAAGCTACAAAAGCAGCCAGAAAGAACAAAACAAACACACATAGTCGAAGCCAAAAGACAATAAAATGCTACTTTAAAATTGCTAAAAAGATTAACTATAGCCATTGACAACATCCTTCAAATATAAGGTTAAAATATAAAGACATCTCAAATAAACAATAACAACAAAAGAATTCATCATTAGGACATTCACACTGAAAGAGGCACTAAGAAAAATGGAAAATGGAATATGATCTCAGAAAGGTATGTAGAAATACAGGAAAAGATTTAGAGAGAAAAAAATGGTAAATACCTAGGTACATACATCAACATTAGTATAGAATGTGGGAGGGCCACATGGATTATGTGTTCGAATTCTTGTATCGTCTGGGAAGTGGTATAGTGAATTAATTTCCATGAGATTTACCATGTCAGTGACACATCCCGTAATCTCTAGGGTAAAAGAATAGTGAAGGCTAGCAAACAGATAAGAAAAAATGAAACAATAATACATTTGACTCAAAAGGAGAAAAATGGAAATATTAAAAGATGAGAAAAGTAAAAAAAAAAAAAAAAACACAGGAAAATTGTATATTTAAATCAAATTATTGGTAATTAATGGACTAAATATTTCAATCAGAAGGTAAAGCTGCTCTGCTCTGACTGGATAAGAAACAAAATCTAACTATATGTTACTTACAGAAGATAGATATTTGATGAAGGGTACAGAAAGATTAAACACAAAGTTGGATAAAGGTAAAATGTTTTATATTTGCATGTTTAGGAATCTAAAATTTCTATTTCATCTTTTTGATGAAAGTTACCTAGGGTCCGCTTTTAATTGTTTTTAGGGTTAAATGCTTATATTAGATTGGTCTGTCTTAGATAGATTTGATTTAAATGTTTCTCTGAAGTTTAATATGTTACATTTGTTTAGTTAAACTTTTTCATTTTGGAGGATATATGAAACAAAACAAAACAGAAAAAACTGTTTGTTCATTTTTGGCTGTGCTGGGTGAGCTGCGTGGGCTTTTTCTTTGTGTGTGGTAATCGGGGCCTACTCTTACTTCCGGTGCACAGGCTTCTTATTGTGGCGGCCTCTCTTATTGTTGTGGACCATGTGCTCTAGGGCATGTGGGTTTCAGTAGTTGCAGCTCCCAGGCTCTAGGGCACAGGCTTAATGGTGCAGGGGGTTAGTTGCTCCACAGCATATGGGATCTTCCCCGATCAAGGATCTAACTCATGTCTCCTGCATTGGCAGGCAGATTCTTTACCACTGAACCACCAGGGAAGCCCCACAGGCAGATTCTTATCCACTGGATCACCGGGGAAGTCCCCCCAAATAATATCTTAATTTAATATTATTGATTCATGACTAATCTTTTTTTTTTTTTAACTATATTCCCATCCTTGACTTATTTTGCACAATTCCTGGGTGTCATTTCATCATTATTTTAGTATATATTACAAAACTTAAGAACTCTTTAAAAATAACCATATTATTATCATGCCTTAGAAAAATTAAAAACACCAGGGGCTGGTGGTGGGGCATGGGGAGTTATTGCTAATTGGTATTGTGTTTCTTTATGAAATGACAAAAATGTTCTGGAATTACACAGGGGTAGATGGTAGCACCACTTTGTGAATCTGCTAAAAAAAACGAACAAACATATAATTGTATAAGAGTAAATTTTATGATGTGTTCATTGTATCTTAAAGCTAACAAAAGTATTTCCTTGGTATTCAGATAATTTTTTTTTTAAGATTTATTTATTTATGGCTATGCTGGATCTTCACTGCTGCATGGGCTTTCTCTAGTTGCTGCAAGCGAGGATTACTCTCTAGTTGCTGTGCTCAGGCTTCTCACTGTGGTGGCTTCTCTTGTGGAGTATGGGCTCTGGGGCCTGAGGGCTTCGGTAGCTGCAGCTGGCAGGCTCTAAACTGATAGCTCAGCAGTTGTGGTGCATGGGCTTAACTGCTCTACAATGGGTAGTATCTTCCTGGACCAGGGATCAAACCCGTGTTGCCTGTATTGGCTGGCAGATTCTTAACCACTGGACCACCAGGGAAGTTGCAGAGCTATGGTATTTTAAATTAGATCTTTCAGTTATTATTTTACAAATTATACTCCTAAGATGCTCTCCTAAGATGTGGAGTTTGTTTGGGAAATGTCTAGGGTCCATTGGTGTGGTTACATCTAAGAAAGCCAGATTTATAATTAAAATTTTTATGTAGTCTTTGGGGAAGGCTGGTATTTTTCTTTGAAGTGAAGTGAAGTCGCTCAGTTGTGTCCAACTCTTTGCGACCCCATGGACTGTAGCCTACCAGGTTCCTCTGTCCATGGGATTTTCTTCAATTATAACACTTGAACTTTGATGTGAAATCCATATTTGAGGAAGGCCAAGACTTGTTTGGTGATATTTAGAAGTTTTCCAGTCTGTCAAATAATACTACTGTGAATTTTAGAATCCTCAGCCATTGTAGAAATAAAGTCATCCACAACTGAATTAGGCCTCCAAGAATCTATAAGTATTTCACAGTTTTTATGATACAATGGTGGTTACAACTACCATTACTAGCTAACATTTGAGAACTACTTATGCATTGTACACTGAGCTAAGTGCTTTAAACACATCATTTCCTTGAGTTTACACAGCTAATCTCCAGAGGAGGGTAGAGATAGTGAAATAATTGTACCGTCTTTCTAGGCTACCAAGTGGGCAAGTTCAGGATTCAAGCCTAAATTGCTGAGTTGAGCAAAACCGGTAACTGGACTATGTTGTTGTTATTCAGGCACTAAGTCACGTCTAACTCTTTGCGACCCCATGGACTGCAGCATGCCAGGCCTCACTGTCCCTCATCATCTCCTGGAGTTAGCCCAAGTGCATGTCCATTGAATCAGTGATGCCATCCAGCCATCCCATCCTCCGCCACCATCTTCTCCTCCTGGCCTCAGTCTTTCTCAGCACCAGGGTCTTTTCCAATGCGTTGGCTGTTTGCATTGGGTAGCCAAAGTATTAGAGCTTCAGCATTAGTCTTTTCAATGAATATTCAGGATTGATCCCTTTAGGATTGACTGGTTTGATCACCTTCCTGTACAAGGGACTCTCAAAAGCATATTTCTAGTGCCACAATTTGAAAGCATCAATTCTTACACTTTCAACCTTCTTTATGGTCCAACTCTCACATCCATACATGACTACTGGAAAAACCCCAGCTTTCACTATGTGGACCTTTGTTAGCAAAGTGATGTCTCTGCTTTTTAATATGCTGTCTATAGCTATGGTTTGTCATAGCTTTCCTTCCAAGAAGCAAGTGTCTTCTAATTTCATGGCTGCCGTCACTATCTGCAGTGATTTTGGAACCCAAGAAGAGAAAATCTGTTACTGCTTCCACTATTTTCCCTTCTGTTTGTATGAAGTGATGAGACCAGATGCCATGATCTGAGTTTTTTGAATGTTGAGTTTTAAGCCAGCTTTTTAACTCTTCACTTTCACCCTCATCAAGAGGCTCTTTAGTTATCTTCAGTTTCTGCCATTAGATTGCTATCATCTGCATACATGAGGTTGCTGATACTTCTCCCAGCAATCTTGATTCCAGGTTGTAACTCAGGCAGCCTAGCATTTCGCATGATGTACTCTGTATATAAGTTAAATAAGCAGAGTGACAATATACAGCCTTGTCATACTCCTTTCCCAATTTTGAACCGGTCAACTGTTTCATGAAGTTCTAACTGTTGCTTCTTGACCCTCATGCAGGTTTCTCAGGAGACAGGTAAAATGGTCTGGTATTACCATCTGTTTAGGAATTCTGCACAGTTTGTTGTTATCCACATTGTCAAAGGCTTTTGCGTAGTCAATGAAACAGAAATAGATGTTTTTCTGGAATTCCCTTTTTCTATGATCCAATGAATGTTGGCAATTTTATCTCTGATTCCTCTGCCTTTTCTAAACCCAGCTTGTACGTCTGGAAGTTCTAGATTCAAGTACTATTGAAGTCTAGCTTGAAGGATTTTGAGCATAATCTTACTGGCATGGGAAGTGGGTGCAATTGCCCAGTAGTTTGAACATTCTTTAGCACTGCCCTCCTTTGGAATTGGGTTGAAAACTGACCTTTCCCAGTCCTGTGAGCACTGCTGGGTTTTCCAAATTTGCTGACATATTGAGTGCAGCAGTTTAACACCATCATCTTTTAGTATTTTAAGTAGCTCAGCTGGAATCCCATCACCTCCACTAGCTTTGTCCCTAGTAATGCTTCCTAAAACTCACTCGACCTCACAATCCAGGATTTCTGGCTCTAGGTGAGTGACCAATCTGTAGGGGTTGAGATAACCAATCTAAGATAATGTACAGTTCTTCTGTGTATTCTTGCCACCTCTACTTAATCTCTTCTACCTCTGTTGTCTTTACCATTTCTGTCCTTTATCATGCCCATCCTTACATGAAATGTTTCTTTCACATCTCCAGTTTTCAAGAAGAGATGGCTAGTCTTTCCCACTCTATTATTTTACTCTATTTCTTTGCATTGCTCATTGAAGAAGGCCCTCTTCTCTCTCCTTGCTATTCTCTGGAACTCAGCATTCAGTTGAGTATCTTTCCCTTTATCCCTTGCTTCTCTTTTTTGCTCATTTCAGTCACTCACTCATGTCAGACTCTTTGTGACCCATGGACTGCAGCATACCAGGATTCCCTGTCCATTACCAGTTCCTAGAGCTTCTCAAACTCATATCCATTGAGTCAGTGATGCTACCCAACCATCTCATCCTTGATTGTCCCCTTCTCCTCCTGCCTTCAATATTTCCCAGCATCACGGTCTTCTCCAATGAGTCAGTTCTTCACATCAGGTGGCCAAAGTATTGGAGCTTCAGCATCAGTCCTTTTAATGAATATTCAGGATTGATTTCCTTTAGGATGGACTGGTTGGATCTCCTTGCAGTCCAAGGGACTCTCAAGAGTCTTTTCCAACAACACAGTTCAAAAGCATCAATTCTTCAGCACTCAGCTTTCTTTATAGTCCAACTCTCACATCCATACATGACCACTGGAAAAACCATAGCCTTGACTAGATGGACCTTTGTTGCCAAAGTAATGTCTCTGCTTCTTAATATGCTGTCTAGATTGTTCATAGCTTTTCTTTCAAGGAGCAAGCATCTTTAAGTTCATGGCTTAGTCACCATCTGAAGTGATTTTGGAGCCCAAGAAAATAAATTCTCTCACTGTTTCCCCATCTATTTGCCATGAAGTGATGGGCCCAGATGCCATGATCTTAGTTTCTGAATGTTCAGCTTTAAGCTAACTTTTTACTCTCCTCTTTGACTTTCATCAAGAGGCTCTTTAGTTCTTCTTCACTTTCTGCCATAAGGATGGTGTCATCTGCATATCTGAGGTTATTGATATTTCTTCCAGCTTGTGCTTCATCCAGCCTGGTATTTTGCATGATGTACTCTACATATAAGTTAAATGAGTAGGGTAACAATGTACAGCCTTCAAGTACTCCTTTCCCGATTTGGACCCTGTCTGTTATTCCATGTCCAATTCTAAATGTTGCTTCTTGACCTGCATACAGATTTCTCAGGAGGCAGGTAAGGTGGTCTAGTATTCCTGTCTCTTGAATAATTTTCCAGTTTGTTGTGATCCACACAGTCAAAGGCTTTGCCATAGTGAATAAAGCAGAAATAGATGTTTTTCTGGAACTCTCTTGCTTTTTTGATGATTCAATAGTGAAAGTGAAGTCGCCCAGTCGTGTCCGACCCTTTGTGACCCCATGGACTGTAGCCTACCAGGCTCCTCTGTCCATGGGATTTTCCAGGCAAGAGTACTGGAGTGGATTGCCATTTCCTTCTTCAGGGGATCTTCCCAACCCAGGGATTGAACCCAGGTCTCCCGCATTGTAGACAGATGCTTTACCATCTGAGCCACCAGGGAAGGCCAAAAGTCGCTCAGTCGTGTCCAGCTCTTTGGGACACCATGGGCTATACAGTCCATGGAATTCTCCAGGCCAGAATACTGGAGTGGGTAGCCTTTCCCTTCTCCAGGGGATCTTCCCAACCCAGGGATTGAACCCAAGTCTCCTGTATTACAGGCAGATTCTTTAATTTGATCCCTGGTTGCTCTGCCTTTTCTAAATCCAGCTTGAACATCTGGTAGTTCATGGTTCATGTACTGTGGAAGACTGGCTTGAGAATTTTGAGTATCACTTTGCTAGCATGTGAGATGAGTGCAATTGTGTGGTAGTCTGAACATTCTTTGGCATTGCCTTTCTTTGGGATTAGGATGAAAATTGACCTTTTCCAGTCCTGTGGCTACTGCTGAGGTTTCCAAATTTGCTGGCATATTGAGTGAAGCACTTTACCACCATCATCTTTTAGGATTTGAAATAGTTCAACTGGAATTCCATCACTTCCACTAGCTTTGTTCGTAGTGATGCTTCCTAAGGCCCACTTGACTTTGCATTCCAGGACGTCTGGCTCTAGGTAAGTGATCACACCATCATGATTATCTGGGTTATGAAGATGTTTTTTGCATAGTTCTTCTGTTCTTGCCACCTCTTCTTAACATCTTCTGCTTCTGTTGGGTCCATACCATTCCTGTCCTTCATTGTGCCCATCTTTGCATGAAGTTCCCTTGGTATCTATAATTTTCTTGAAGAAATCTCTAGTCTTTCTCATTCTATTATTTTCCTCTATTTCTTTGCATTGATCACTGAGAAAGCCTTTTTTATCTTCCATTGCTTTTGTTTGGAGCTGTCCATTCAGATATCTATATCTTTCCTTTTCTCCTTTGCCTTTCATTTTTCTTAGCTATTTGTAAGGCCTCCTTAGACAACCATTTTGCCTTTTTGCATTTCTTTTTCTTGGGAATGGTCTTGATAACTGCCTCCTAAACAATATCAGGAGCCTCCATTCATAGTTCTTCAGGCACTCTCTCTATCAGATCTAATCCCTTGAATCTATTTATCACTTCCACTATATAATCGTAAGGGATTTGATTTAGGTCATACCTGAATGGTCTAGTGGTTTTCCCTACTTTCTTCAATTTAAGTCTGAATTTGGCAATAAGGAGTTCATGATCTGTGCCAGAGTCAGTTCCTAGTCTTGTGTTTGCTGACTGTGTAGAGCTTCTCTATCTTTGGCTGCAAAGAATACAATCAATCTGATTTTGGTATTTACCATCTCGTGATGTCTATGTATAGAACTTTCTCTTGTGTTGTTGGAAGAGGGTGTTTGCTATGACCAGTGCATTCTCTTGGCAAAACTCTGGTAGCCTTTGCCCTGTTTCATTTTGTACTCCAAGGCCAAATTTCCTTGTTACTTGAGGTATATCTTGACTTCCTACTTTTGCATTCCAGTCCCCTCTAATGAAAAGAACATCTTTTTTGAGTGTTAGTTCTAGAAGGTTTTATAGGTCTTCATTGAACTGTTCAACTTCAGCTTCTTCAGTATTACCAGTTGGGGCATAGGCTTGGATTTCTGTGATATTTGAATGGTTTGCCTCGAAAATGAACAGAGATCATCCTGTTCATTTTGAGATTGCATCAGAGAACTGCATTTCGGACTCTCTTGTTGACTCTGATGGCTATTCCAATTCTTCTAAGGGATTCTTATCCACAGTAGTAGGTATAATGGTCAACTGAATTAAATTCACCCATTCCAGTCCATTTAGGTTCACTGATTCCTAAAATGTTGATGTTCATTTTTGCCATCTCCTGTTTGACCACTTCCAATTTGCCTTGATTCATGAACCCAGCATTCCAGGTTCCCACGTAATATTGTTCCTTACAGCATCAGACTTTACTTCCATCACCAGTCACATCCATAACTGGGTGTTGTTTTCGCTTTGGCTCTGTCTCTTTATTCTTTCTGGAGTTGTTTCTCCACTCTTCTCCTGTAGCATATTGGGCACCCTCCAACTTGGGGAGTTCATCTTTCAGTGTCATATCTTTTTGCCTTTTCATACTGTTCATGGGGTTCTCATGGCAAGAATACTGAAGTGGTTTGCCATTCCCTAATCCAGTGGACCACATTTTGTCAGAACTCTCCACCCTGACTCGTCTGTCTTGAGTGGCCCAACATGGCATGACTCATAGTTTCATTGAGTTAGACAAGGCTGTGGTCCATGTGATCATTTGATTATCTTTCTGTGATTCTGGTTTTCATTCTGTTTGCCCTCTGATAAGGATAAAAGTCTTATGGAAGCTTCTTGATTTGTAGAGACTGACTGTGGAGGAACTTGGTCTTGTTCTGATGGGCAGGTCCATGCTCAGTAAATCTTCAATTCACTTTTCTGTTGATGGGCAGGGTTGTGTTCCCTCCATGTTGCTTGACCTGAGACCAAACTATGGTGGAGGTAAGGGAAAAAATGGCGACCTCCTGCCTCACTCAGTGCCCCTGACCCTGCAGCAGGCCATTCATGGACACTCACAGGCAGGTCTGTGGCAGTCTCCTGTGGGGTCACTGCTCCTTTCTCCTGGGTTCTGGTGCATATAGGGTTTTGTTTGTGCTCTCCAGGAGTCTGTTTCCCCAGTCCTGTATAAGTTCTGTGACTCTGCGGTGGGGTTAACGGCGACCTCCTCCAAGAGGGCTTATGCCCACCCACACCCTTTTTTTGCTCAGCTATTTGTAAAGCCTCCTCAGACAACTACTTTGTCTTCTTGCATTTCTTTTTCTTTGGGATGGTTTTGTTCACTGCCTCCAATGTTGTGAACGTCTGTCCATAGTTCTTTACATACTCTGTCTACCAGATCTAATACATTGAATCTATTCATCACCTCCACTGTATAATCATAGGGAATTTGATTTAGGTCATACCTGAATGGCCTAGTGGTTTTCCCCACTTTCTGTAGTGTAAGCCTGGTTTTTGCTATAAGGAGCCGATGGTCTGAAAAAACAAGCTCCCAGTCTTGTTTTTGCTGACAGTAAAGGGCTTCTCAATCTTCAGCTACAAAGAATGTAATCAATCTGATTTCAGTATTGACTATTTGGTGATGTCTGCACAAGGACATTGCTACAATCATCCCCTCTCAACTCCATCACTGAAGTTTCTCTAATAGGTCATTCCTATTATCAATGGAACAGGTTATTTCTCACATCTAAAGTTTTATTGACCTTCCTTCCCCTATGTCCTTGTCAGTGGCATTCCAATTTCTGTTCCCTTTTACAGGAGAATTCCCTGGAAGAATCATTTATGCTGTTGTCTCTAGTTTTTTTTTTTTTCCCCTTCCCTCTTAGCCTATTCCAGTCAGTTTTTTTTTTTGTTTGTTTGTTTTTAACATCCTGCTCCATCAGTTATCAATGACAGTTGACTTCCCCTTGCTAAAGCCAGTATTCACTTCTGATTCCTTACTTTCTGCCTAATTAGCAGCATTTGACACCATTGATCACCACCACTTTCTTGAAACCCTTTCTTTGGGATAACATTTCTTTCCACCTCTCTTAAGGGCCATTTCTCAGTCTCACTCACTGGTTTATCCTTATCTCGACCCTAAATGTTAACATACTCCCTCACTCAGTTCTTGAACCTCTCTTTTCCTTTTTTTTTTTTTTTTTTTTAAGAGAATGTTATTTATTTATTTGGCTGTGCTGGGTCTTCCTTGCTGCATGGGCTTTTCTCTATTGTGGTGAGCGAAGGCTACTTTCTAGTTGTGGTGGGCAGGCTACTCATTGTGGGGGGTTCTCTTGTTACAGAGCACAGGCTTCAGGTGAGCAGGCTTCAGCAGCTATGGCTCAGTTGTTCAGGCACATAGACTTAGTTGCTGCACAAAATGTGGGATCTTCTTGGACCAGGGATCAAACCTGTGTCTCCTGCATTGGTAGGTGGATTCTTTACCACTGATCCAGCAGGGAAGCCCTTGAACCTCTTTTTTTCCTACCTCCATTTCCCCTACTTTCTTATCTAAAGCGCTAGCTATTATTTGCATGGTAAGCACCCCAAATTTATATTCCCAGCCCAGTCTTTGCCCCTACAGTCTATATAATTGACAATTTGACTGAACAAACATTTAAGTTAAGGATGTCCAAAATTGAGTTGCTCCCTTGTGCTCAGCTGCTTTTATTACTTAGAATTGTTCCTTTCCCTGTTGGTTTCCATCTTAAAGTAAATGAATGTTATGCTGCTACTTGCACAGATTTTACACATCACTGGGCATCATGTAGGGTATGAGGATACTTCCCTCATGGTCTCTGCCCTCAGAGTTTAAACTTTGATGGTGAAGATGTGGTATAAACCAATAGC
Organism: Bison bison bison; assembly: GCF_000754665.1. Classification (NCBI taxonomy): domain Eukaryota; kingdom Metazoa; phylum Chordata; class Mammalia; order Artiodactyla; family Bovidae; genus Bison; species Bison bison. The sequence goes on along the minus strand of NW_011495062.1, from coordinate 4,413,234 downwards.
TGTCTCCCAGTCACCATTCTTTCATTCTGTCTTTAGGAATCCTGAGCTTTATCTGGGCTCCCTGATGCCTAAAGGCAGGTTGAGGTTGGCAAGACAAGACAGGAAGGATATTGTACCCAAACACCATGGAGCTGCCACAGCCCTGGGATGCTTACACTGCTGTGGGAAAGAGATGTGATCTCCTTTGTTTAAGCTGCTGGTAGATTTCATAGCAGCCACATTGGCATCCTAAACTTGGAAATAAGAATTTGAGCAAGGATTTCCCCCCAGTATGAGATGGAACGGAGGTAGGGGCCATTTTGGACCTAGGCAGTTACTTTGGGTTGGTATAAGACAAAAGGAAGGTGTGGGGACCAGATGAATTTTAGAGCTTTGAACTGCCTGAAGTCATTAACATTTAGACCATATTCTAGCACCCCAAAAGCCTGCAATCACCATTCAGCCCAGCTAGTTTGTCAACTTTCATAAACAAAGAAGTGATTTAAAATATTTAGCTGTTGTTAGCAGCATGAAACCCTTTTTGAAACTCTTTTTTTAACTAATCTCATGCAGAACTGAAGATGACGACAGAGGATGAGATGGTTGGTTGGCATCGTCGACTCAGTGGATATGAGTGAGTAAACTCTGGGAGTTGGTGATGGACAGGGAGGCCTGGTGTGCTGCAGTCCATGGGGTTGCAAAGAGTCAGACACTACTGAGCGATTGAACTGAACTGAACTGATGCAGAACTGAAATATACAGTGCCAGATGGGCAGGTCTGCTCTGGCTGGAGGGAGACCACATTCTCTGTTGGTGGGCTCTCTGTGAAACACAGTTTAATGTATGTATGCATGTATTTTATTGGAGTATAATTGCCTTACAGTGTTGTGTTAGCTTCTGGTCTGTAATGATGTGAATCGGCTATATGTATACATATATCCCCTCCCTCGTGGACCCCCCTCCCACCCATCACCATCCCACCATTCTAGGTCACCACAGAGCACCAAGCTGAGTTTCCCTTGCTTTATAGCAGATTCACACAGGTTTAAAATTACTTACCTAGTTTAATTCCCGGAGAAGGCAATGGCACCCCACTCCAGTACTCTTGCCTGGAAAATCCCGTGGGTGGAGGAGCCTGGTAGGCTGCAGTCCATGGGGTCACGAAGAGTCGGACACGACTGAGCAACTTGACTTTCACTTTTCACTTTCATGCATTGGAGAAGGAAATGGCAGCCCACTCCAGTGTTCTTGCCTGGAGAATCCCGGGGATGGGGGAGCCTGGTTGGCTGCCGTCTATGGGGTCGCATAGAGTTGGACACAATTGAAGTGACTTAGCAGCAGCAGCCGTTTAGTTCCCTTATTTAACAGATGGGGAAACTCAGGCTGAGAGAGATTTACTGTGAAGCCATAAGTTTCACCTGTTCCTTCACCTATTTGGGTTTTGCTTTCCTCAAATTTAAAAACAAGCTTGAACTAATTCATCTCTGACCTCTCTTTGGTGAGGAATAAAGGAAACATGGACTGCACAAAACTAATATCAATTAATCAACTGCTACGTGCTAGTGTGAAAAAACACAGACTTGGTGTTGTGTTTGTATCAGGTAGTCCAGACACATCTGATTTCTGATATTCCAGCAATTACAAGGTAAGAAATTTCAGTACAACAACTGAGTTTATAATGGGCCTGAGCTCACTTTTCCTAGCAATAGACATGGCAGGTAAGTTTACACACCCTCATTTCTTTTAATTAGCTCATCTCTGTGTGAAGTAGCCAGAGAAGTCCTTCCTATTTACAACTAGACAGACTCTTGGCAACTACTTTGCACAAAGTAACAACAAGCAAATGACATAGTCAAGACTGAAATCGAGGTCGAGTGCTCATTATGACAACTCTTCTTAAATGATATGTGTATGAACTCACACAAGACCTTATAAATATATATGGATCTGGCCAAAATTATTGCAGAGTGTTTTGTTTTCATTATTAATAGCATATGCACATAGTACCTATCTGTACCCAAGGGAGAAGGGTGTTAAAAGGTGACAGGGTTGTTCTCCCTGAGTGTGAGATACTTGGCTTCTGAAAGTAGCTTCAAGAGGCAATTGTCAGATGCTATGATGTGCAAACAATTAGAGAAAATAATTTTTTAAGGAAAATTTGGTAGAAGACAGTTAAATCCTGTATTTCATTCAGAATTCATACTTGTACTATCCACTCTTTTCTGTTGTCTTCATAACTCTGATATATTGAGGATGACCGGAAGCATTAATCTGTGGCCATTTCATCTGTCTCCTTTTAAAAAGAAAGGTCATTGAACCTTAAACTATATTAAACATTCACTTTTTGTGGTCAAATTGAGATTCTGCACAAATATAGCTAATGAAATTTGTAGATGATCTGCTGTCTGGATTTATATGGGAGGCTTTGATTGAAAATGAGCTATAAAGCACATGTTGAGTGAGCACCACACAGCTTCCACCTGCCAGGCAGCTATTTCTGAAACAGTCTTCATGTCCTATTTCATTGTATAAGTGCGTGTTGGTGACTGAATGAGTCAAATGTGGAATTTGCCAACTCTTTTTCCTCTGATCTCTGATTCTTGCCACCCTCCAGCCAATTTCCATCCCCTTTTCTCATCTTCTCTTTCCAAAATCTACCCTTACGTGATTGCCCATCTGATGTCTAATGGACAGTTCAGTCAACATGTTAGAAATAAAACTTTTGGTCTTTAGCATCACACAGTTCTTTTCCAATCTTCCACATCTCAGTAAGTGGAGCAACCCATTATGGTACTCCAGCCAAAAATGTAGGAGTCGCCCTTAATTCTTTCTTCACTCACCACAAATTGAATCTATTATTAACAAGCTGTATTCAGGTCACCCTCTGTGGTATTTCCAATCTGAGGTTCTTCTCCCCATCACACTCGTTCAAGGGGCTCCCAAGCAGAAAAGTCAATTTCACGTGTGAAAAAGAAATTCCTTTGGTGTGGACACATTGTCTGCTGCTGCTGCTGCTGCTAAGTTGCTTCGGTCATGTCGGACTCTGTGCGACCCCATAGACGGCAGCCCACCTGGCTCCCCCGTCCCTGGGATTCTCCAGGCAAGAACACTGGAGTGGGTTGCCATTTCCTGCTCCAATGCATGAAAGTGAAAAGTGAAAGTGAAGTCACTCAGTCATGTCCGACTCTTAGCGACCCTATGGACTGCAGCCTACCAGGCTCCTCCGCCCATGGGATTTTCCAGGCAAGAATAATTGTCTAAAGGCTGCTATTTTCAGCTTGAATCAGCTCCTTTCCAAGCTGGGCCATGGCTGAATTTTGACCTGTGTCCCCTGGGTTGGGCGTATTTGTTGTACTGTGGGGTCTAGGCGGCACACTGCCACCTGCTGGTCCAAGCAGCCACTCCCTCTCACCAGGTCCTCTTCCAATTCCCTATGCATCTCCTTTTCCAGTCTTGTTCCTCTACAGTCTTTTGAACACATCATGGTAAAATCAGTCTTTAAAAATCATATATCATGTTATTCTGCTTTTGTAGTTAAAATCCTTCGTTGCTTCCCTATTATGCAGTTGAAACCCAGAATGATTGAAGGCCCTCCACGACCCTTGACCACCACTCTTTCTACTCTTCTTGGACACATGTGTCCTTCCTAGTCTTGAATGTGGAAGGCTCTTGCTGCCTGGGGGCCTCTGTAACATCTTTCTGTATTTTTAGTGTAATGCATTTTATTGAAGTGTAGTTTGTTTACAATGGTGTGTTAATTTCTGCCATACAACAAAGTGACTCTGTTATACATATACACACATATATATATTATGCACTTTTTTATATTCTTTTCCATTATGGTTTATTATAGGATATTGAATATAGTTCCCTGTGCTATACAATAGGACCTTGTTGTTTATCCATTCTATATAGAATAGTTTGCATCTGCTAATCCCAAACTCTGAGCCTTTGCATCTTTAGATGATTGATGCTTCCTTTTCATTTTGTTATCAGCTTAAATCTCACATCTTTATGGGGAGTTTTTAATGACCCAGTTACCTAAACTCAGTACACCAAATGCCCTGCCACCATCTCTCTCTCCTTGTTACATTATCACCCAGTTTTATTTTTCTTCACAGTCTTGAACACCATCTGAAATTTGTTTACTCTCTACTCCTTACAGATTATAAAACTCCTTGGGGGCAAAAAAGTTGTCTGAATTCTTCATTGTTATTTCCTTAGTACTCAAATGGGTGTGTGGCACACACTTGGCACTCAAATACTGATTGAATCACAGGGAGGGGGTGGAGTCAAAATGTGCAGTTAAGGACCAGTGGAGAGGATAATGACATGCAACAAGCATATTGGAAAAGCTGATTAAAAATACATATTCATAGAGCAAACTTGAAGATAAGTCCATCTTCCCTCTCTCCCTTCAGCCTTTTCCTGTGGTCTTTCACAGGAAAGACCTGTGTATTTGTATGTATGCTGGATCATTTGCTTTCAGGGGACTCTTGACTGTGAATAATTCCCCTCCCAAGTGGAGAGTAAGACCTTCGGACTGGGAGAACTTTCTGCATAAGGACTCCTCCTGGCTCCAAGGTTGGACGTCTAGCTGTCATTTGCTTTCCGGGCACAGTAGAGCTAAGTAGCATTGTTTAACCTTTTGGAAGCCGTGTATGAAATTTACATTAGTGGGGTGTTGCTGTTCAGTTACAGACCGTTTATCCCATGAATATCAATGTGGCTGTTTGCTCTGAGAAATTATCTTCTATCTTTTGAGAGGAGCTGAGGAATCCATAAAAATGTACAGAGGAGAGGAGAGACAGCCCCACTTCCTCTAGCATTGCTGGGGAGAATGGGGAGCAAGGTGACCTCTGCACCTAGGAAGAGGGCTGTGGAAATACTAATTTTCCCTCCCCTGGGGCAATTTTGAATAAATATTTTGGTTTAGTTATTTTAAAATATATGAGTGTCTATCACAGAGCCTTGTAAAAAGTAGACATTTAATAAATATCTGCCCCATCGGCTGTTTGATATTTAAGAATACTTATTAAACAGAAAACTCATTCAGTAATTAAGAAGAAATATGAACATGTAATTAAGGAAATATCATCCCAAATTTATAATTCATCACTAAGGACTTTAAAAAATTTTCTATTTGAGTAGATGCAAATGACCAGAAAAGGGACTTAAAAAAATCAATAGACTTTATCTTCCAGAGCAGTTTTAGGTTTATAGCAAATTGAGCTGAAAGTCCAGAGAGTTCTCATTTGCCCCTTTCCCTTGCCTCCCCTCAGGTTCCTCTGTTAGGACATCTCACATTACTAACATTTATTCTACAGTTGATGACCCAATATTGATACATTATTGTTAACTAAAGTCCATAGTCTTTGTATAAGGACTAACTCTCTGTGGTATATGTTCTATGGGTTTCAAAAAATAGGTAATGACATGTTTCCATCGCTGCAGCATCATGCAGAATAGTTTCTCTGCCCTAGCCATCCTCCATGCCTCCTCTCTCATCCCTCCCCACCTCTCCCACTGAAACTCCGGCAATTGCTGATTTTTTTGCCTTTAAAAAAAATGGTAAAATAAACATACAACTTACCATTATAACCAATTTTGAGCATACAATTTAGTTTTATTAACTACATTCAACCACTAATCTTTTTACTGCCTCTATACTTAAACGTATTTTCTAGAATGTCTTGTAGTTGGAATCCTACAGCCAATCCTTTCCAGGTTGGCTTCTTTCACCAAGAGTGCAGTAAAGGGGGCTATGGTTTTAATCATTTTATCTGAAATGGTATAGACGCTGAAGACTTTAATCATCAGGACTTCCATCATGGACATAGCCGCAGCAGACATGCTGTCTGGAGTGAGGCTGGCACTGGCAAGGGATAGTGGAGAAACTTGGAAACTTAGATTTCAGTGTCAATCATTTAGCTAAATGATTTAGAGTAGCTAACTTTTATTTACATACACAGACTCTTGTTAACTGGTGATTCTGTCCTTTTAAATTTCCTGCCATCATTGTTTCTGTTTATTTGGATATTAAACTTTATGTCATCTTTTGTATTTTAAAATGTCTGTCTCCCCTCTTTGTAAAAGGGATTCAAAGTGGCTTTGCTTTTTCTAATGAAATAGAGAAAGAAAACTGAAATGATAGAAGTATTAGCATCAAAATCGTGTCGTAGTAGTTAATCTTTTTGGTGAGGGCAATTTTTTGTTAGTAAGGTGAGAGTACTTACAGAGTAAGTAAGATCTTTGTCAGTAAGATCAGAGTTCCCTGACAGACTTAAAACCAGAAAGTGAACTGTGCCTTCACCGTGCCATTATTTGGATGATCTGAACTTGTAATAGGGGCAGGGAGTAGGTGGTAAGATAAAAGGAGGGAGAAGGAGGCTGAGTTGAAGGAAAAGCTGAAGATGCCTTGGTGTTACCAGTCCCCACCTAGTGGTGATAATGAAACAGGTACATAGGTGGTACAGAAACAGGATGAGTTAAAGTATCTGAACCTCCTGTGTGCCTGCCACTGCGGTGGATGCTGGGGATTCAGGGTGAACAGAATACAGCTCCTGCCCTAATGAGCTGACATTCCAGTGGGGAGTTCTATAGTAAACAAGAAAATGAAAATGAATTTAAACTTGGGAGGGCTAGGGAGAAATGTAATGAAGAGAAACAGAGTGAACCTTCCAGAGTGGTCCTGTGGGGTCTACTTTAGATAAAGTGGTCAGGGCAGGACTCTTGGGGGTGGTGATATTTGAATAGAGAGTTCTTAGTAATGAGAGTACCATCTATGTGTAGCTTTGGCAGGAGATTATTCCAGGCAGAGGGGATATCAGGTGCAAATCTCTTAAGCCTGGAATTAGGCTGGCATTTTCAAGGAACAGAAGCAGACCAATCTAGTTTAAAAAAAAAAAAAAATGTGAAAAGGGATAAAGATTGAGTTTGGAGGGGCAGACAGAAACCCAATGATGAATAGGTTTGTAGGTCAGGCAAGGAAAGGAGCTTGGAATTTATTCTAATGTGTTAGGAAGCTACCTGGGGGATTTGTGAAGGGCAATGATATGATTGTGTATGTGGTGGTGGCGGGGGTGGGGGGCTTCCCCTGGTGGCCCAGTGATTAAGAATCTGCCTGCCAATGCAGGAGATGCAGGAGACACAGTTTGATCTCTGGGTCAGGAAGATCCCTTGGAGGAGGGCATGGCAACCCACTCCAGTATTCTTGCCTGGAGAATCCCATGGACAGAGGAGCCTGGTAGGCTACAGTCCATGGGGTCACACAGAGTCAGATATGACTGAGTGACTGAGCATGCACACGTGTGTGTATGTATAGAATATCTTTTGGCTGTACCCCATGACATGTAGAATCTTAGTTGCCTAACCAGGGGTTGAACCTGCACCCTTTGAATTGGCAGCACAGAGTCTTAACCATTGGACCACCAGGGAAGTCCTCAGACTTTTTTATTTTTAATAAGACAATTTTGTAGTAGAAATTGAATGGAGGGAAAGAGGCAAAAATAGAATAAGCAGGCCAACTGGAGGCTGTTTTAACTGTCTATGTGCAAGCTAAGCAAGGCCTGCAGTAAGGGGATGAGCAGTGGTCATGGTTGGAAAGTTTCCTAGAGGATGTGAAAGTAGAATAGACTCGCTGATGAATAAGAGACCGGCGATGCATGGGATACAAAGGCATTGAAGATTCAGAAGGAGAATCTTTACATCTTGCTAAAGTGAGGGGAAGTCTTGCTGGGTTTGAAGGATGGCTAAGAGGAGACGATAGGAAAGGACATTGCAATTGGGAACTGCCATGAGCAGAAGCACGGATGCAGAGAGGTGAGCATTATGTTTAGAAAAATGCAAAGTGAGAGTCTAGAGTTTACTTGAGAAAAAGAGGGTATGGAAAGTCTACAAAGGGAACTTAGGGCTAGACTGGGAAGGGTCTTCAATGCCATATGCAGATATTTAATTATGTAGAGTAGTTCACTTTCATGCATTGGAGAAGGAAATGGCAACCCACTCCAGTGTTCTTGCCTAGAGAATCCCAGGGATGGGAGAGCCTGCTGGGCTGCCATCTATGGGGTCGCACAGAGTCGGACATGACTGAAGCAACTTAGCAGCAGCAGCAGCAGCAGGCAACGGGGGAGCTGTATTTGTGAGGAGTGTGCTTAGTGGCAAGTAACTGAAACTTGCTAAGTATCTTAAAGAGGAATTTAATTTTCTCTTATCCTTAAAAATCTAGGGGGAGTCAGTTTGAGATGGTAAGGCTGCTTGTGCCTGCAAGGACCCTGGTACTCTCTTTCATCTTTAATATGTTGACTTTCATCTTCAGACTTGTCACCTCCTGCTGTCTTCTGTACCAATGTGGGCCTTATCTGTACTCTGGGCAGAAAGAAGGGGCCAAGAGGGAAAAAATAGCAAAGACTGTGCCAGTCCCTTCTCCTTTCAATATGATACAATATATGTAACATAAAACTTGCCATTTAACTATTTTAAATGTATAATCTAGGGGCATTAGTAACACATAATGCTGTGCAACCATCATCAGTATCTACTTCCAAAATGTTTCCATTATCCTAAGTAGAAATGGTATAACTGTTTATCAGTAACTCTCATTCTTCCCCCTGCTCCCTGCTGCTGCTGCTGCTGCTAAGTCGCTTCAGTCGTGTCCGATTCTGTGCTACCCCATAGACGGCAGCCCACCAGGCTTCTCTGTCCATGGGATTCTCCAGGCAAGAACACTGGAGTGGGTTGCCATTTCCTTCTCCAATGCATGAAAGTGAAAAGTCAAAGTGAAGTTGTTCAGTCATGTCCGACTCTTAGCGACCCCATGGACTACAGCCTACCAGGCTCCTCCATCCATGGGATTTTCCAGGCAAAGTACTGGAGTGGGGTGACACTGCCTTCTCCATCCCCCTGCTCCCAGCCTTTGGAAATCTCTAACCTACTCTTTCAGAGAAGGCAATGGCACCCCACTCCAGTATTCTTGCCTGGAAAATCCCTTGGACAGAGGAGCCTGGTAGGCTGCAGTCCATGGGGTCGCTAAGAGTTGGACACGACTGAGTGACTTCACTTTCACTCTTCACTTTCATGCATTGGAGCAGGAAATGGCAACCCACTCCAGTGTTCTTGCCTGGAGAATCCCAGGGATGGCGGAGCTTGGTGGGCTGCCATCTATGGGGTCACACAGAGTTGGACAGGACTGATGTGACTTAGCAGCAGCAGCAGCAACCTATTCTTTGTGACTGTGAATTTTGTGACAGTCTCTTTTGATAAGGAAAATAAATACTACCAAGAATCTCTGTTCCATAGCTTTATGACTGATATTTTTATATTGCCTTTTTGGAATTTTCCTTTTCCTCCATACCTTCCCTTCCCCTCCCTCCTATCTCCTCTTGACCTTCCTTGGTTTGTCATTTAAGGGCATTGTTGAAGACCAGGATGGTCTCTGGAGGTGGATGATTTGGAAAGAATGTAACAGATTCTCAGAGTGAGAAAAACATAGGAGCAGAGGCCTGTATACAAAGATAAGTGGAGGAAAGAAGGCATACAAGGGTTCTGGTCACCAATTCTGATTCGTGAAAAAGTTGGCATTCCCAGGCCACCAAGCAGTTCTCTGACATCAGCTGGTTGTCCTGTGGTTCAGCTTAGTTTTTACACTATTTGCCTGGAGATGGCATCACATTCCACAGGTTGAGGGCTCAGTTCTGTAAGATTGCACCTCCTCGCCACACTGCAGATGCCAGTTGCAAGTCGAGGTTGTCACCTGAACTTCTGGACAACTGACTATAGATTAGAGATTCTAACAACCTTCTTCTTGGGTTCTGCCTTTTTCCTAGAGTGGCTCACAGAACTCAGAGAAACATTTTATTTACTAAATTATTGTTCGTTGTTCAGTTGCTGAGTTGTGTCTGACTCTTTGCAACCCCATGGACTGTAGCCCGTCAGGCTCCTCTATCCATGAGGATTCTCCAGGCAAGAATACTGGAGTGGGTAGCCATTCCCTTCTCCAGGGGATCTTCGTGATCCAGGGATCAAATCTGGGTCTCTTGCATTGCAGGCAGATTCTTTATTGTATGAGATTCTTTACCATCTAAGCCATCAGGGAAGACCTTATCAAGCAAGAAGTAGGGGTGGCTAATGCTCAAAAGACCCGAACTCTTGGATGGCTTGGGGAAGAGATTTTAAAGGTGAGCTGAGGGGAGAGGGTGATGGGGAACAGGGTCAGCTAATGCACATTTGTTTCTGATTGGTGGGTGACAAAGTAACCAGGTGAGGCCAAAGGGCTTAACATTATCAACTTTCAGGCTCCAGCTCGTCTGGGACCACATGCTCAGAGTCACACTCCTTCTAGTTGGGGTCTAGTTTCTATAAACTAAACAACTGTGGGACGTACATTAGACTTTATCTTTACCTTTGAGACATAATTAGGAGTCCCTGAGACTAATTTATTGTTTGAGTTTATGGATGTATCTCTGCCTGATTGTCCTTTGTTTCTGCATTCTTTAATTTTCCCCATCAGCTGCTTGGGCTTACTTGTCTCTCTCTGCTCTCAGATGCCCTAGGATACCACAGTTCATTCCCATGGGTTGTTTTTTTTTTTTTTTTTCCTTGATCACTGTGGTAAGTAGGGCATGCCCTGGGGTCCTGTCACCAGGAAGTCCTCTACATATGTCTTCAGTTCAGTTCAGTCGCTAAGTCGTATCCGACTCTTTGTAACCCCATGAATCACAGCATGCCAGGCCTCCCTTCAATTCAACCTCTAGTCCCTCTTCCTTCCCTAGATATCAGGAAGTGGGTGGAGTGGGCGTTTCAACATCTAATTACATGGTTGTGTTGACTGAAACAAAAAAGGTACAGCCTAGTAGTTGAAAATTATGTTTTTTTTGGTGGACAAAACTGAGGACTTAAGCCTGGGACACAGCCCCTCAGATATCTCTGAGGGACTGCTCTGTAGAGGTAAGGGAGGTACCCGGTTTATGTGAAAAATACCAGGTAATGGAACATCAAAATATTACTGGTAATTAAAGAAAACCAAACATCTCAAGTTAAGGAATTCAGGGCTTTTGTGTGTTATGTGAAGATGCAGCAGCCTGGGCTCACTGAAATCATCCCTTTCATTTGTACCTCAGCTATCTAGAGCCAGCATGCTGCTCTCTTCCATCCTGAGTGCCTTCAG
>NW_011495062.1:4398447-4401991 GCF_000754665.1 Bison bison bison | reverse complement strand
CTAAGGGCTTGGCAGCAGGCATCGAGCTAGTCTCCATCTTGAGTTCTCTCAGGGCTCCTGGTCCATGCTGCAACTCTTGATGGCTACAACATCCTTTATTTATGTACTTGGCAGGCAACATTTTTTCACTGATAATTGGTTCTCCTGGCAACAAGCCTTCGTCCCTAAGTGTGATCTAAGTCACTCATTAACATAAAAAAAACAGCTTTGTTCTCTCATCATTTGGGATATTCACTCAAGTATTCTGTGCTAGACTAGAGAGGAAGACCAAGTATGTATTTCTTATTATAAATCATAATATCACAGCACAAGTCAGGGAGATTTTAGTAGATCGTTGGGTGTGAGGTATGGAGGGAAGTGAAGGGTTCGGGGTAGCATCAGGCTGAGAGAGAGACCAGAAAGACAGCAAAAAAGAGGTAAGGAGTATGTTTGACCTGATGCATTGGATCTCTTTGGACTCACATGAGAACTTATTTCTACTTTCAGAACTGTTTCTTTGATTTCAGCCTTTCTTTTTTCTTTAATTACGATAACTGTGGCAAGATTTGGCTATGGAATTTACTTGGGCCTCTGATAGGTAGATATTTCAAAAGGGAAACCATATTACTAAGAAAGGGAATATTTCCTGCCTAATCAGTAAACAAAGTGTGTCAGAGTCATCAGACATTGCAGCCTCTACCAATGATGAGCTGGTGAGCCCTGAGGGAACTCAGGAAGGAAACTGAATATCTGCCATCTAGCAACCATCAGACTGCCAACACTGCCTATGGTGGCTTAGGATGTAAAAACACAGGATACTGGCCCCAGAAAGCTGAGGTATATCAAAGGAATGATTTCAGTGAGCTCAGACTCTTGCATCTTCCCAAATATAGAAAAAGCACTAAATTCCTTACGTTGGTATTTCTGATTTTCTTTAAGACTAATATTTTGAAGTTTCCACTACCTACCCTTTGTTGCAAAACTCCTATATATCCTAGCTCCCCAGTCTCCCTTGCCTCCTTGAAGTAGTCCTTTCAGGGTCACATGAGATACTGCCTCTTGGGCCTGAAGTTCTAAAAAATCCCACTGAATGAAACAGAACTCTCAACTTTGAGGTTGTGAATATTTTTAAAGTAGACATCACAAATGTTTTTTTTCATTGCTAGGATTTTTTCCCTCTATATATGTGGCTTTGCTTGTGTATTCTTGGGGCCCTAAGAGGCCAGCAAACAAAGATTTCATTTTCATTCATATCTTTATCCATCTCATCCCTCCCATCCCAACCTCCAGAAGTGGGCCTAGAACTTTGCCAGAGAAGGCAAGTGCTCATCTGCTTGCAAGAGTTTGCTGTTTCAATACAAGAAGACTTTCCCTACTCTGGACCAATCACCATTTGGGGCTCTGCTTGGATGTGTCCTTTCATTAAGAAGCATTCCATGTGTAGCATTTCTTTTTAGATTCTGCATTTACGAAGTACCATTCGCTATTTCTTTGTCTGACTCACTTCACTCAATATGATCACCTCCAGGTCAGTCTATGTTGAATGCTGCCCAACCCTCTTCCTCACATGTCCTTCTGGGGCTGCCAACATAGGTCCTCTGTTCATCTGATCATAGCACATAGGGTTTCAAATGAAGTTCAGTTTGGAGTTGTTTCCCTGGGCTCATGTTTCTCATCCATGTGAGACTTTGAGTCAGCCACTTTCTCTCTCTCAACCTTGTTTATGTTTCATCGATTAATATTCTGTCAGCTAATACTCCCAACACATGTCTGCATGTGACCATTTCCCCACATCCTTGCCAACGATGAACATGATACGTAACGGTATTACACAAGTACCAAGGACTAGGAACTGTTGCAAGTCTTAAATGAAACAACATATACATCTTGCTTTGTAATCTCAGGTGAATTATGTAACTGCCATGTGCCTTACCTCCTCGTCTTTAAAATGAAGATAATATATATTTCCTTCAGATCTGTTGCCTGGAACCCATAATAGGCACTGAATACTGCATATTTCATATAGCAAGTGAGCTGCCCAGATTTTGCCCATGTAAAACATCCAATAAACTGCAGTTATTATTTTGGCCAGAAGATTATAAACTTGGAAGGCAAAGGCTATGTCTTATTCATCTTGGATATCCTGGTGTTTAGTACATTGGCATGTCTGTAGATCTTTATGATTATTTGTTAAATGGATCCTCTTGAATTTCCAGCATCCCTGAGGAGCTGAAGAGAGAGACGAGCCTGGGACAAATATCTGGGAAGCAATCAGAGGTCCTTGTCAAGGTGAAGTCAGTGTAGTGGGAATCTGCCAAGGACCAGCCCCGGCTGATCCAGGGTATTCGAAGGAGAGATGGCGTAGGCGAAGATCAGGAGACAATTGCTTAATTAAATGTTAATTAAGGATATAAAGAGTAATAGAATGAGGATAGCTCAGTGAGGAAATTTAGTGGAGAAAAGCGGCTGAAATAAAGATAGCTCAGTAGGAAAATTCAGTGAAGAAAAGAGGCTGAATAAAATTCCAAAGCAGGGAATTAACGTCACCCACAAAGGCCGCAGGCGTCCTCCCGTTCTCCCGAAGGAGAGGAGACACTAAGGCCTCCCCGGTCGGATCTTAGAAGCCCAGGCAAAATTAGTAGGCTTGACAAGCTTCCCTGCCTCAGAGGAAAAATTCAGCCAGAAGGTGAAAGAAAGAACAACATGGGGAGACCAAATTCCGGTGAACAAAAGGACATACTTTATTTTCCAAAGCAGTTTTATACCTTAAGTTGTGCATAGAGGATAATGGGGTAAGGGGTAGAGGCATGCAAAGACAGCAGTTCCTGATCCTTATCGAAGTCAGGCTTTCAAACTTATCATATGCAAAAGTTTAGGTGATTTACATCATCTTCTGGCCAGGAAGCCTGTTAACATTTTAAGCAACTTATTTTTCTCTAAAGGTGATTATTCTAAAGTCAGGCGCCAGCCTCCAAAAAGCATTGGAGAAAGTTGCATTCTTATAGGGCAAAGGTGAGGTGGGCTCAATCAAGAAAAGAATTAACTCAAGGGTCCAAGATTACAAACATTGAGGCAACTGCTTACATTTCTACACACCCATTATATCAATCAATACACCGCCAAGGACACAGTAGGTAAGGGATATGGAGACTTAGCAGCAAACATTGGCCCAACAAGTGAAAAACCCTTCACCAATACAATTTCTAATCAATCTTTTAACTACTCAAAGGAATCTGTGTTTAGACAATTTAGAACATCTCCTGCCTCTCACAGTGGGAGGCTCTGAACAATCACATGTTGCCGGCAAAAACCTATTCAGGCAGGCTAGAGGACTTCCAAAGGAGTTTGTAGGTTGAAACACTGTCACACCCAAGAATTATTAACTGGAGCTGTAAGCTAACTCTTTTTCAGAGAGAGGTAGTGGGGGACAGCCCCCCGTAAAGTCAGAGGTGTAGCTGAAAGCACAAAGCAGAAAGTAGGCAGACTCTGGTTTTGGGGGTAGATTGCTCAAGAATTTCCAGGGAGACTCCTGAGGCTTGATCCCGCCTTTGCATATGCCAAGCCT
>NW_011495062.1:4397782-4398347 GCF_000754665.1 Bison bison bison | reverse complement strand
TTATATCAATCAATACACCGCCAAGGACACAGTAGGTAAGGAGTATGGAGACTTAGCAGCAAACATTGGCCCAATAAGTGAAAAACCCTTCACTAATACAATTTCTAATCAATCTTTTAACTACTCAAAGGAATCTGTGTTTAGACAATTTAGAACATCTCCTGCCTCTCACAGTGGGAGGCTCTGAACAATCACATGTTGCCGGCAAAAACCTATTCAGGCAGGCTAGAGGACTTCCAAAGGAGTTTGTAGGTTGAAACACTGTCACACCCAAGAATTATTAACTGGAGCTGTAAGCTAACTCTTTTTTCAGAGAGAGGTAGTGGGGGACAGCCCCCGTAAAGTCAGAGGTGTAGCTGAAAGCACAAAGCAGAAAGTAGGCAGACTCTGGTTTTGGGGGTAGATTGCTCAAGAATTTCCAGGGAGACTCCTGAGGCTTGATCCCGCCTTTGCATATGCCAAGCCTCCTTCCTCATGACCTTTGCCAGGGACGGAGCTCGCTCCCCGCACCCAGGGATTGAAACCAGATCTCCTGAATTGCAGGTGGATTATTTACCATCTGAGC
>NW_011495062.1:4396763-4397682 GCF_000754665.1 Bison bison bison | reverse complement strand
AGGGATCAAGACCATCTCCATGGAAAAGAAATGCAAAAAAGCAAAATGGCTGTCTGGGGAGGCCTTACAAATAGCTGTGAAAAGAAGAGAAGCGAAAAGCAAAGGAGAAAAGGAAAGATATAAACATCTGAATGTAGAGTTCCAAAGAATAGCAAGAAGAGATAAGAAAGCCTTCTTCAGCGATCAATGCAAAGAAATAGAGGAAAACAAGAGAATGGGAAAGACTAGAGAGCTCTTCAAGAAAATTAGAGATACCAAGGGAACATTTCATGCAAAGATGGGCTCTATAAAGGACAGAAATGGTATGGACCTAACAGAAGCAGAAGATATTAAGAAGAGATGGCAAGAATACACAGAAGAACTGTACAAAAAAGAGCTTCATGACCCAGATAATCACGATGGTGTGATCACTGACCTAGAGCCAGACATCCTGGAATGTGAAGTCAAGTGGGCCTTAGAAAGCATCACTACGAACAAAGCTAGTGGAGGTGATGGAATTCCAGTTGAGCTCTTTCAAATCCTGAAAGATGATTGAGTGTAGCTGTGAAAGTGCTGCACTCAATATGCCAGCAAATTTGGAAAACTCAGCAGTGGCCACAGGACTTGAAAAGGTCAGATTTCATTCCAATCCCAAAGAAAGGCAATGCCAAGGAATGCTCAAACTACCACACAATTGCACTCATCTCACATGCTAGTAAAGTAATGCTCAAAATTCTCCAAGCCAGGCTTCAGCAATATGTGAACCATGAACTTCCTGATGTTCAAGCTGGTTTTAGAAAAGGAAGAAGAACCAGAGATCAAATTGCCAACATCTGCTCGATCATGGAAGAAGCAAGAGAGTTCCAGAAAAACATCTATTTCTGCTTTATTGACTATGCCAAAGCCTTTGACTGTGTGCATCACAATAAACTGTGGAAAA
>NW_011495062.1:4392621-4395895 GCF_000754665.1 Bison bison bison | reverse complement strand
AGATCAGCCCTGGGATTTCTTTGGAAGAAATGATGCTAAAGCTGAAACTCCAGTACTTTGGCCACCTCATGTAAAGAGTCGACTCATTGGAAAAGACTCTGATGCTGGGAGGGATTGGGGTCAGGAGGAGGAGGGGACGACAGAGGATGAGATGGGTGGATGGCATCACTGACTCGATGGACTGAGTGAACTCCGGGAGTTGGTGATGGACAGGGAGGCCTGGCATGCTGCGATTCATGGGGTCACAAAGAGTCAGACATGACTGAGCGATTGATCTGATCTGATCTGATTCTCTGATTTCTCTTCATCACTCCTTGTCTCTCTTGGTTGAAAACTGTATGCCAGCTTCTGAAAGAGGTGTCCATTGTCTTTTTGGCCTTTTCGTTTTTGGGTGATTAAAATATCTTGAAAGTTTTCCACACTTGGTGAGGGATCAAATTGCTTCCAATCTTCTCACTCTCAGGAGGCTTCAGGGGAGGAGAGTACATGGGATCAAAAGTGAAAAGTGCCCCAGATGACAGTTTTATTCCACCAGCCAGTCTCTGCAGATGCTAGAATGATCCAGGTCTAAATCTGAGTTTTGGTCTTAGTAAGTAAGTTGCTTCTCTCTGAGCTTTACTTTACTCATTGCAAGATGTGACTTTGTCCCCTACCCTTGCTCCAATGTGATATTACCTGGTAATCCTTTCAGTATGGGTAAAAGTGCTGCAACTTCTAAATATAAAAGAAAATCCATTTGCATTACTGAAGATTAGATTAACTGTATCTGAAATACAGAAATAATGGCATAAAGAAGATAAATATTTGTGCTTTTTTCCTTTAAAGTCCTCCTGTTTGCAGGACTTTAAAGGACTTTAAAAGGACTCTTGTCCATGGAATTTTCCAGGCAAGGCTTTGCAGGGCTTTTCAGTCCTTTAAAGCCCTGCAAACAGGAGAACCAGGATTCCCAGTGGTATAATTTAGTCCAAATCTAAACTTCTGAAAATTAGGGGTGGGGAGAAGGCAATGGCACCCCACTCCAGTACTCTTGCCTGGAAAATCCCATGGACAGAGGAGCCTGGTAGGCTGCAGTCCATAGGGTCGCTAAAAGTCGAACACGACTGAGTGACTTCACTTTGACTTTTCACTTTCATGCATTGGAGAAGGAAATGGCGACCCACTCCAGTGTTCTTGCCTGGAGAATCCCAGGGACGGGGGAGCCTGGTGGGCTGCCGTCTATGGGGTCACACAGAGTCGGACATGACTGAAGCAACTTAGCAAGGGCAATACATCCTAATTTGAGTCCAAAACCTGAGAGCCAGGAGTGCAGATATCTAAGAGAAGGAAAAAAATGGATGTCTCAGTTCAAGCAAACAGAGCAAACTGTGCCCTGAGTCTGCTTTTTTGTTCTATTGGGTGGATTGGATAATGCTCACCTGCACTGGTTGGGATCATGGGTTGGATGATGCTTGCTTGAATTGGTGAGGGAGGTGTTCACTCTATGGATTCAAATTTTAAGCTCTTCCAGAGATATCCTCACAGATATGCACAGAAATAATATTTTACCATCTATCTGGGCATCCCCATTCAAGTTGATTCATAAAAGTATGCATCTCACATAGCTAATGAATCGTTGGGCTAAAGTTGGAGTCCAGTTTTTCTATTCCCTTCCTTCTTCTTTTCCTCCTCCTGTTTCATTCTTGCACACAAAAAACTATTAAATAAATTTTAGGAGAACTTTACAGAAAGAAATGGAGGTGAGCTTGAAGTTAATGACATTTAGGTAAATGTTTCTTCGAGTGTATAATGAGGATAATAATGTACCTTTCTTGTAGCTCCATTGCACAGAATCCATAAGACATGTATAAAGCACCTTGACCAATGTCTATTTAATACTAGGGTGTAAATTACCTATGATGTGCATGCATGCTCACTCGTGTCTGACTCTTTGTGACCCCATGGACTATAGCCCACCTTGTCCATGGAATTTTCCAGGCAAGGATACTGGAGTGGCTTGCCATTTCCTACTCCAAGGGATTTTTCTGACCCAGGAACTGAACCTGCATCTCCCAAGTCTCCTGCATTAGCAGGTGTATTCTTTACCACTGAGTCACCTGGCAAGCCCTGATAACCATGATGATGCCAATATAAAAACCTAATAAAGTTCAAACATCAGATTTATTATTTTTGTCAAAATATAAACCTTGAAAGTCAGGGACTGTGTCTTAGTCATAGAGGCTTCCCGGTGTCAAACACAATGTCTAAAACTTGATCACTATTTGCTAAAAATTGTTGAATGTTAAAAAAATAAATAAATAAAATGAGGTGGAACAGTTTAGATTCATTATTTTTAAATCTCATATTTGAATTATATCCAGTATTCATTGACTCGTGTCCTTCTTTCAAAACATAATTTGTTGCTTTTTAATACATTTTATAATATTTAAAATATTTCACTAAGATTTATAAAATTTCTATGAAGATTTATATTTCCCAACTCTAATTCCCAGTGTTATTTTTATTAGTACTGTATTTGAATTGGTTCAGTACTCACCCCACGTTGTTTTGTCTGAGCTTCTTCTGCATAGCTGAGGTCTATTTTGATTTCTGCCTTGATTGGCTGGATTTCATTTCATCAGAAACAATTTTTCATTTTATTCTTCAAGAGAAGGGGTCAGAAATTATCAGAGCCTCTGAGTTTCTTCTGCCTCCAAGTTTGAAAAAAGAATTTTTTTTTTCTTCTTGAAGTTTAATTGTTTAACCATGGTAATTGTTGGTGTCCATCAGTTCTTTCAGGCTTTCTGGAATATGGTATATCCTGTCCATCTGTACTTTTCCAGTTTATTTTATTTCATTAAACAATTTTTATTAGTACATAGTTAAATGATTTATTCTTTTGTTCCATATGTAGGCATTGTTACTTGTGTTAGTTTTCTGGTACATCTAACAGTAACAAAGTACCACAAACTAAGTGGTTTGAAACAAGGAAAATTTATTCTCCTACAGTTCTGGAGGCTGCTGCTGCTGCTGCTAAGTGGCTTCAGTCGTGTCCGACTCTGTGTGACCCCATAGATGGCAGCCCACCAGGCTTCTCTGTCCCTGGGATTCTCCAGGCAAGAATACTGGAGTGGGTTACCATTTCCTTCTCCAATGCATGAAAGTGAAAAGTGAAAGTGAAGTCGCTCAGTCGTGCCTGACTCTTAGTGACCCCATCGACTGCAGCCTACCAGGCTCCTCCGTCCATGGGATTTTCCAGGCAAGAGTACTGGAGTGGGGTGCCATTGCCTTCTGGAGG
>NW_011495062.1:4358682-4392521 GCF_000754665.1 Bison bison bison | reverse complement strand
CTAGCTGAAAAGAGGGATCTTGGTGGTGTTGATTCTCCCTGAGGGCATCTCCTTTCCTTTCTCCTCTCCTAGCTTCCAGTGAAGGTCGGCAGTCCCTGGTGTTCCCTGGCTTGTAAGTGCAGTGCTCAAATCCCTGCTTCCATGTTCCCTAGGCTGTCCTTCTATAGGTGTCTCTCTATCTTCACACAGGTTCTCTTCCTAGTGTCCCTGTTTTCTTGTATAAAAGTCAGATTAGATTCCACCTACTGTGTGATCTCATTTTAACTTGACTACATCCGCCGAGACTATTTACAAATAAATTCACATTCATAGGTACTAAACAGTTAGGACTTTAATATATCTCTTTGGGGAACACAGTTTAAACCATAGCGCTACTCCAGAGATTTTCTGTCTTTAGGATATAAAAACAGGCTGTTGTTATTTAGTCGCTAAATTGCATCTGACTCTTTTACAACCCCATGGACAACAGCCTGCCAGGCTCCTCTGTCCATGGGATTTCCCAGGCAACAATACTGGAGTGGGTTGCCATTTCCTGCTCCAGGGGATCTTCCTGACCCAGGGATCAACCTGGGGCTCTTGCCGCATCTCCTGAATTGCAAGGGGCTTCTTTACCTCTGAATCGATGGAGAATCTGGGACAGGGGATGATAAATTGAGACATTGGGATTGACATATACACACTACTATATATAAAACTGGTAACTAATAAGAACCTACTGTATAGCACAGAGAATTCTACTCAATACTCTAATGACCTATATTGGAAAAGAATCTAAAAATGAGTGGATATATGTATGTATATATTCTCTTTGCTGTTCAACAGAAAACTAATACAACATTTTAAATCAACTATACTCTAATAAAAAATGAAACTTTAAAAAGAATATAAAAAGAGTTTTCTCTTATATAATATCTGCTCTTCATAAACTTCATTTCCCCCCTCCATATCTACTATGATTACCTTGTCTTTCTTCTATGTCCTGAATTTCTCTTTCAATTTTTACCCATTCTCTTTATTGCTGTTTCTAATTTACTCATTAGTTCTAAAATAGTATTATTTTAGTTAGGTTATTAATTTCTTTTCTTCCATTGGCCATATCCCTTTATATTTAATTCTGTAGATTTATTGGTGGGACTTTGAGAGGTTTTATTTTCTGTTTATTGCTTTCAAATAATCTTATTCTCATTAATCTTTTCCTCTGGACAAAGCACCTGGGAATGATCCTTGGGGCATGTTTTCTGTGAGATTGAGATATTAATCTTTTTAACTTCTTTCTCATGCTGTATTTTCTTAGATATTTTCACATTAAAACCTCAATCCATGTTGCCTGACTGTTGCTTAAAAGAGCTGCTCTGTAGACTGCCTACAGCCTGAGAGGATTCTCCCCACCCTCTTTCCACCATTACCTGAGACTTGACTTATCTTCCAGCTATAGCTGAAAGGCTCAAGGCCTGTGTTCTCTCTCCCTCTCTCTATTCTGTGTGTGATGGGGAAGGATTCAGCTGAGGTCAGGTGCAGTCTTTCTTAGAGGTACTGGTTTCTGTTCCTTTTCCTTAAATTTCATTTTCTGTCCTATGCCTGGAATTGCTCCAGTTAATGAAGCGTAGGGCGATGCCTTCTAGATGATTCCCTCTAGATGATTCCCTCACTTGAGCGTGGAGTTCAGTAGCCTATGGTTCTGCACCAGTGGACTACTGTTCACTTCCTTTTCATTTCTCCTAACCAGTATTATTTCTAAGTACTTGGTGGTAGTGGTTTACTCACTAAGTCATGTCCTACTCTTTGTGAACCCACGGACTATAGCCTGCCAGGCTCCTCTGTATGTGGGATTCTCCAGGCAAGAATACTGGAGTGGGTTGCCATTTCTTTCTCCAGAGGATCCTCCCAACCCAGGAATCGAACCCGGGCCTCCTGCTTTGCAGGCAAATTCTTTACCAACTGAGCTATGAGGGAAGCTCTAATTACTTCCTTGAGGTCAAAAGAGACAAAAAGGATACTGGCAGGAAGAAAGCCTGGCTTGCTGCCTGACGTTCTTCTTGCATTTCTTGTCCAATTTGGGAATATTGAGGGACATTCTTAGGACTTTCACTACCCTCTGGGGATAGGACAGGAGCCAGTCTTCTTCCTTCCTTCTGCCTTGTAGAGATTTTGACGTTTTATTTCCTTGTTTGGTTGTAGCTGATTTCTTCTCAGCACTTGTTTTTCTTGATTTTGTTGTTTCTGAGAGAAGAGAGACTCTCTGAATCTGTTCCCTCTATCTAGACCTGAACATGTGTCTTGAGCTTTTCAGTTATGCCATAATACGAGTTGGTGATTTTTTCTCTAATAAAATGGCAGGAACTTCAGATATTTTTAAAATTTGCATCATGTCTTCCTACATTTCTCACCAGTGCTATTATTCTGAAGTCCAGTTTAGAGTATTACATTGAGATGTCAGCTTATGATTGGAAGACCAGGTTGCTTTTTTTTTTCTTAAAGGCTTTAGATGTGAAACAATCATTATTAAAATATATTTTTAACTTATTTTTCTTTCATTCAGCAGTCAGACTAAATGTCACCAAAGATTATATTTTAGATCTTGCTAATTTTAAAACTCTGATGACTATTAGCCCCATTGGAAATGAAAGAAGCTCTCAAAATGTATTCTTCTGCCAGTTCTGCCTCAACTCTCCTTCCTGTGGTAACCTCATTATTATTCCAGATTGAAGGATTTGGGGCTACGGTGGGAGGTTCACAAACAAGTCTAACAGATTCTCTGTCCTGATAATCTTAGGGGCTTCCCTGATGGGTCAGTGGTAAAGAATCTGCCTGCAATGCAGGAGATGCAGGAGATCCAGGAGACATGGATTTGATCCCTGGGTCAGGAAGAACCCCTGGAGGAAGAAATGGTTACCTACTCCAGTATTCTTGGCATGGAAAATCCCTTGGGCAGAGGAGCCTGTCAGGCTACAATCCATAGGGTCGCATAGAATCTGACACAACTGAGCGACTGGCACACATGCATAATCTTAGGTATTTATTATTTACTTTTAGTGCCTAGAAGACTAATTAATAAATAAAATAAATCATTATGGAAGATTTCAGGGTTTTTGAGCTTTTACCTCTTGGCAAATAAGTCTTGCATTTTCAAAAGTATAATTGTCTCCATTTTGTAAGGGAAATACATTGTTGAATACAAATGCTTTTGATATAATGGAGATAGTTGAGTCAAACCAAGATTTAGCCAGATCCCCATCAGAAAGGTTTAGAAAACAAAACAGTACATGCTATTTTTATTTGTTTGTTTTATTGTCATTAGCTACTGGTGGTCTTTTCTTTCCTGTGTTTCTAGAAGCTGAAGACAGTTCTGTCTGAGTCTGAGTAGCCAGCCCTCCTGGGGAATTTAGGACACTGAATGGGAGCTGGTTAATGGACCACTGGGTGTCAGTATTGTCTTTTCATACTCTATATGCTCAGTCACTTCAGTCATGTCTGATTCTTTGTGACCCCATGGACTGTAGCCCGCCAGGCTCCTCTGTCCATAGAATTCTCTAGGCAAGAATACAGGAGTGAGTAGCCATTCCCTTCTCCAGGGACTCTTCCCAATGCAGGGATTGAACCTGGGTGTCCTGCATTTCAGGTGGATTCTTTACCATCTGAGCCACCAGGGAAGCCCACACCTGAGGCTTCCCAAATTCTCTCAAACTTAAATGTCCACAGGGGAAGGCAGATAAAAGATTCATGTGGGTTCACATTCGCTCACACAAGAAGCAATGCTCTCTTCTTCCACTTAGAAAAACACCATTTTCCATTTTTCTTGATCAGTCCATTTGATGTATACCCGGCTTTACCAGTGTTGATACAAATTTTCTTCTGCTTTAAAACAACAACAGAAAGGCTGTGCAAGCATGATGAGGCACGTTCTCCTTGGTGACATGTTGGGGAAACTGTTGTAGCCACACGTTCCGGGAAACAAACTCATTCAGAAGGATGATGCAGATAGTGGAGTGCAGTTTATTACACCGGCAGGCCCAAGGCAGAGTCTCCTTTAGCCAAGGACTCCAACCAGTTTTTGTGAAAACCTTATATACCCTAAGTGTACATGCCCAAACCCACCTCCCCAAATTCCCTGAAACTAGTCTGAACAAAGGAAGAGAAAGATACAATCAAAGTTAACCCATGATTCATATGCCTTAAGCCTAGGTAGTTAACAGTAGACAATTATCAATAGGCCTGTGGTCACACCCCAATAAGCATAATAGAATTTATGATTCTATTTGGTTGTACAGATAATTAGGGTATTCTTTTAGGCAATGGAGAGTCTAGATATGGGCCCTGGGGTTTTTCCATCCAGGAGGTCTGGTTTTCCAGTTGGTATGTCGTTTCCATAGATACTGGGCATATAGCTCAAAGTCCACAGTCCAGCCCAAGGCGGAGTCCTGCTTTCAAGATGGAGCCTGTTCTGTCTGTTTCCTCCTTCAAAACAATGGGAAAAGGGTAAAGAGGCAGTGGTATTGTACGTCAGCAAGGTGATGGAGTCTGAGCACAGGTAGATCTTCAGATTTTTTTGAGAGAAATATTATATCTGAATTTTTATGTAAAAATTTTTCTCATTTATATATTAGTTGGCTCAAACTTAAAGAAAAAACAAAATTGTGGGCTAAGAT
This sequence comes from Bison bison bison, assembly GCF_000754665.1. Taxonomy (NCBI): domain Eukaryota; kingdom Metazoa; phylum Chordata; class Mammalia; order Artiodactyla; family Bovidae; genus Bison; species Bison bison. The sequence goes on along the minus strand of NW_011495062.1, from coordinate 4,387,875 downwards.
ATGGAACTTGCAGAACAATAGGCTAAAATGTCTGAGCTAACACTTGAATGTTTTCTCTTCTTACTTGGAGTTTTTTGCTGATCATTTGCCAACCTGGGCTAATTGTTTGGCTCTGTCAGGATGAGGGAAGGTTTTTCAGGAGATGCTTAGGATTAACTTATCTTTTGTGACTGTATCCCTTTTTTTTTTCAAGGAGAAGTTGTTCGGCGTAGCTGGAGGGATTTGGTATAGGCCAGAAAGGTTAAATATCCAGATTTAACTTCACTTGGTTTGGGAGAAGTTTGGAAAGTTCTATGAGTGCCAGTTTCTCAGTGCTGCAGAATTTTCTGTTGTGAATGTGCTGGGGCAAGAAACACAGGAGGGCAAGTAGGCAGGGGTCTCTCCAACCCCGAGGATTTGCCCCGTTCATAGACCAAGTGCAGAGAGGATGAGAAAGCTGTTCCCAGGCTTAGAGAGATGGCACAGGCTTTAGAGACAGTGGATTCTAGACAGCTTCATTGGACACAGCAGGAAGGGGGAGTCCAGGTTAGGCAGTACCTACTCCAGACCTCGCAGCTGGTAGCAGAGGACTCCCAATTCCAGCTCACTTAACTCCTGATCTGGCGTTCTCACTGGGAGGTGGTGAGGATGAGCACACAGCCCAGCCATTGGATAGCACAGTTGGCTGTGTGCAAACTATTCATGTTGTAAAAGAGAGAGTCATATGAAGGAAGAAACAGGCTTTGAAAGAAAGAGCCTATTTTTATCTAGATAGAGTACTTATATCCAGAAAGGGATAGACTATAAAATGAATACCCAGGAAAATCGATTCCTTCATTTTTTTGTTTGTTGTGGTTCGATGGATCAGTCATGTCTGACTCTGTGACTCCATGGACTGCAGCACACCAGGCTTCCCTGTCCTTCACCAACTCCCGGAGTTTACTCAAACTCATGTCCATTGCGTCAGTGATGCCATCCAACCATCGCATCCTCTGTCATCCCCTTCTCCTCCTGCCCTCAGTCTTTCCCAGCATCAGGGTCTTTTCAAATGAGTCAGGTCTTCACATCAGGTGGCCAAAGTATTGGAGTTTCAGCTTCAGCATCAGTCCTTCCAATGAATATTCAGGACTGATTTCCTTGAAGATTGACTGGTTGGATCTCCTTGCAGTCCAAGGAACTTTCAAGAGTCTTTTCCAACATCGCAGTGTGAAAGCATCAATTCTTCAGCGCTCAGCTTTCTTTATAGTCCAACTCTCACATCCATACTACAGGAAAAACCATAGCTTTGACTAGATGGACCTTTATTGGCAGAATGATGTCTCAGCTTTTCAATATGCTGTGTAGGTGGGCCATAGCTTTTCTTCCAAGGAGCAAGCGTCTTTTAATTTCATGACTGCGGTCATAGTTTTGGAGCCCAAGAAAATAAAGTCTGTCACTGTTTCCATTATTTCCCCATCTGTTTGCCATGAAGTGATGGGACTGAATGCCATGATCTTAGTTTTTTGAATGTTGAGGGTTTTTTTTTAATATAAATTTATTTATTTTAATTGGAGGCTAATTACAATATTGTATTGGTTTTGCCATACATCAACATGGAATGTTGAGTTTTAAGCCAACTTTTTCACTCTTCTCTTTCACCTTCATTAAGAGTCTCTTTAGTTCCTCTTCACTTTCTGCCATAAGGGTGGTGTCATCTGCATATCTGAGGTTTTTTATATTTCTCCCAGAAATCTTGATTCCAGCTTGTGTTTCAATGCCCAGCATTTCTCATGATGTACTCTGCATATAAGTTAAATAAATAGGGTGACAATATACAGCCTTGACATACTCCTTTTCCTATTTGGAACCAGCCTGTTGTTCCATGTCCAGTTCTAACTGTTGCTTCTTGACCTGCATACAGATTTCTCAGGAGGCAAGTCAGATGGTCTGGTATTCCCATCTCTTGAAGAATTTTTCACAGTTTGTTGTGATCTACACAGTCAAAGGCTTTGGCATAATCAATATAAGCAGAAGTAGATTATTTTCTGGATTTCTCTTGCTTTTTCTATAATCCAAGAGATGTTGACAAGTTGATCTCTGGTTCCCCTGCCTTTTCTAAATGCAGCTTGAACATCTGGAAGTTCACAGTTCACATACTGTTGAAGCCTGGCTTGGAGAATTTTGAGTATTACTTTGCTAGCATGTGAGATGAGTGCAATTGTGCAATAGTTTGAACAATTATTGTCATTGCCCTTTTTTGGGATTGGAATAAAAACTGACCTTTTCCAGTCCTGTGGCCACTAGTTACTAATCATCAGGGAAATGCAAATTAAAATCACAATGAAATATCACCTCATACCTGTCAGAATGGCTATTATGAGAAAGACAAAAAATAACAGATGTTGGCAAGGATGTGGAGAAAAAGGTTCACTTGTGCACTGTTGGTAGATATGTAAATTGGCATAACCACTATGGAAAACATATGGAGGTTCTTGAAAAAAATAGAAGTACCAAATAATCCAACAATTCTACTTCTGGGTATTTTTCCAAAGAAAACAAAATACTAAATCAAAAAGATATATGTACCCCTACATTGACTGCAGAATTATTTACAGTAGTCAGGACATGGAAGTAACTTTAGTATCCGTCTATAGATGAATGGATAAAGAATACATAGTATACATACAATGGAATATTATTCAGCTATAAAAAAGAATGAAATCTTATTTGTGATAATATTTATGGACCTAGAGGGTACTCTGCCAAGTGAAAGAAGTCAGACATAAAAGACAAATATCATATGATTTAACTTATATATAGGCTCAAACAAAACAAATGATCAAACAGAACAGACCCATAGTCACAGAGCAAAAACTGGAGGTTGTTAGAGGGGAAGTTGGGGGAGGATGAGTGAAATTGGTGAGGGTGAATAAAAAGTACAGACTTTATGTTACAAAATAAATAAGTCTGGAGTGGTGTAAAGTATAGCATAGGAAATATAGTCAATAATATTGTCAAACTTTGTATGTTGATAAATGGTAACGTCTTATGTAAATAGCAGTGGCAATTTTGTAATGTATAAAATATACTAATGTAGTATACACTACGTTGTATTGTCATTGTTCAGTCGCCAAGTCATGTCCACCTCTTTGCAACCCCTTGGACTGCAGCACTCCAGGCTTCCCTGTCCTTCACTATCTTCCAAACTCCTGTCCATTGAGTCAATGATCCCATCCAACCAGCTCATCCTCTGTTGCCCCTTCTTCTACTGCCCTCAATCTTTAGATGAGTCAGAGTCTTTTCCAGTGAGACAGTTCTTTGCATCAGGTGGCCAAAGTATTGGAGCTTCAGTGCCAGTGCCAGACCTTTCAGTGAATATTCAGGGTTGATTTCCTTTAGGATTGACTGGTTTGATCTCCAGCACCACATATTAAAGCAAAAATTCTTCAGAGCTCAGCTTTCTTTATGTTCAACTCTCACATCCATACATGACTACTGGAAAAACCATAGCTTTGATCACATGAACCTGTGTCAGCAAAGTGTTGTCTCTGCTTTTTTATACTCTGTCTAGGTTTGTCATAGCTGTTCTTTCAAGGAGCAAGCATCTTTTAATTTCAAGGCTGCAGTCACCATCTGCCATGTTGCTGGAGCCCAAGAAAATAAAACCTGCCACTGTGTCCACTTTTTCCCCATCTATTTGCCTTGAAGTGATGGGACCAGATGCCCTGATCTTAGTTTTTTGATTGTTGAGTTATAAGCCGGCTTTTTCACTCTCCTCTTTCACCCTCCACAAGAGGCTCTTTAGTTCATCTTCAATTTTTGTCATTAGAGTGGTATCATCTGCATATCTGAGGTTATTGGTATGTCTCCCAGCAATCTTGATTGCAGCTTGTGCTTCATCCAGCCCAGCACTTTGCATCATGTACTCTGCATATGAGTTAAATAAGCAGGGTAACAATATACAGCCTTGACGTACTCTTCCCAATTTGGAACCAGTCTAGTTCCATGTCCAGTTCTAACTGTTGCTTCCTGACCTGCATACAGATTTCTCAAGAGACAGGTCAGGTGGTCTGGTATTCCCATCTCTTGAAGAATTTTCCACAGATTGTCGTGATCTACACTGTCAAAGGCTTTGGCATAATCAATAAAGCAGAAGTAGATGTTTTCTACTTCTGCTTGTAGATGTTTTCATGTAAGGACCAAACATTTCTGGTGTATTCATTTCTGTGTCCTTAGTGTGTTAGTGTGAAAGTTGCTCAGTTGTGTCTGACTCTTTGCAACCCCATCGACTGTCCATGGAATTCTCCAGGCCAGCATACTGGTATGGGTAGCCTTTCCTTTCTCCAGGGGATCTTCCCAACCTAGGGATCAAACCTAGGTCTCCTGCATATCAGGCAGATTCTTTACCAGCTGAGCCACAAGGAAAGCCCTTAGTGTAGTCATATTGTATGTGTGTGCACATGGTCAGTCCTGTCCTACTCTTTATGACCCTGTGGACTGTAGCCTGCCAGGCTCCTCTATCCATGGGATTTCCCAGGCTAGAATACTGGAGTGGGTGACCATTTCCTCTTCCAGGAAATCTTCCTGACCCAGGGATTGAATCTGCATCTCCTGCCTGTGTCTCCTGCATTGAAAGGTGTATTCTTTACCGCTTGAACACCTGGGAAGCTCAGAGTCATATTAGGGACAAGTACTATTGGAGAACAGGCTTAATTTTATGGCATTAGTCATAAGTCATGGTATATTCACCATTTGTGAATGTATTCAGGCCAGGAGATAAAGTTGAAACTCTTCCACCTGCCTCTCTGATCTCCTAGCACGGCTTCCACAGGGCCCATCCAGTGGATGGATCCTGCATCTGTCACCTGCATTAGTGCAGCGGATGGCAACTCTCGTCCCACCTTCCACTCCCCCATCATTGTCTGCATAGTTTGCTCCTGTGCTGCCACCATGCTGGCCCCGATTCTGATCCTTGAGCGTTGCCCATTTTCCCCAGCCTCAGGGCCTTTTCACTAACTGTTGCCTCAGCTGAGAGAGCCTCTCCCACATCTTCACAGGCCGTTCCTTGTCATCCTTCAGTTCTCAGCTCTCACACATACCATGATGCCACAGGGGTATTCTGAGGACCACTGGTGGGGAGCAAGCATCCTGAGCACCATGCAAGGGGAAGCCAGGGGCGGCTGCTACTGCTAAGTTGCTTCAGTCGTGTCCGACTCTGCGCGACCCCATAGATGGCAGCCCACCAGGCTCTTCCATCCCTGGGATTCTCCAGACAAGAACACTGGAGTGGGTTGCCATTTCCTTCTCCAATTCATGCAAGTGAAAAGTGAAAGTGAAGTCACTCAGTCATGTCCAACTCTTAGCGACCCCATGGACTGCAGCTCACCAGGCTCCTCCATCCATGGGATTTTCCAGGCAAGAGTACTGGAGTGGGGTGCCATTGCCTTCTCCGAGTCAGGGGTGGGAGGCACCCTATTTCTCTCTGCCACACCTTACTGCACACCTGTCCTCAAAGAGGACTCCCCACCTTCTTTCAATGCATCTCCTTTGTCGCACCAAGCGCAGCCTTCAAAGACAGTGTCTGTCATTTGGGTGACTTCTTCATTGCTGGCCTATCCTGTTGGCACAAAAGCGCCATACAGACTTCTCTGTCCTGCTGAGTGTTGTGTCCTCAGGCACTAAACCTGTGCCCGATGTAGAAGAGTGCTCAGTCAGTATTTACTAAGTGATGCAGTAATTTTTCACAGGTGATATTCTTAGAAACAAGCCTACTTCCAGGGGCATATCTGTATATGTGAACAGTTCAGGCCTCATCCCCTGAAATATTTTCCCTGGTTAACACAAATCATGCAGCAAGTTCCAAGCATCGTTCTCAGTTACTCTTTCCGCAGGATTGTTCCTCCTTTTAGAGAAGTGGAAGTTCTTTTCCAGCTGTTCATGGTGCTATCTGGCCTGTTGAATGTGACTGTAATGTGGTCCCTTTCTGAGTTAGGTGGCTACAAGGCCATGAGCCCCTTACCCTGCACCCCTACCTCTTGGCTGGTTGGTCACCTCCTGCATCTTTCTTGTTGTGCTCCAGCTGTGGCAGGTGCCACAGGGCAGCAGAGGGTGGAGGGGACCTGACCTAAAGTAGAGGACACATGTCTCAATAGAACTTGCTTCTTTCTACCCATCCATGCCAGACAGATAGATGGGTGGCCATAAAGAATAGACCTCTCTCTGCTCATCTCTTCCTCACCTTGGTGCCCGCAGAACTGGGATTCCCAGCAAAGCACTCAACCTTCCGTCACTCCTTCACTCACTCCCTCTCTCATTTCCTTCCCTAGTATTTATTTACCGAGAGCCTACCATGTCAGGTACTTTAATGTGTGCTGGGCTGCAGTTGTGAACAAGGCAGGCAAGAATCCCTGTCCTAGTGCAGCATGCTCTCTGGTGGAGGGGTCAGGTAGTCATCAAGATTTGGAAGTAGCTGGTGTTTTGGAGAAGGCAATGGCACCCCACTCCAGTACTCTTGCCTGGAAAATCCCATGGACAGAGGAGCCTGGTAGGCTGCAGTCCATGGGGTCGCTGAGGGTCGGACACGACTGAGTGGCTTCACTTTCACTTTCATGCATTGGAGAAGGAAATGGCAACCCACTCCAGTGTTCTTGCCTGGAGAATCCCAGGGATGGGCTGCTGTCTATGGGGTCACACAGAGTTGGACACGACTGAAATCACTTAGCAGCAGCAGTAGCAGCAGCAGCTGGTGTTTACACATCAGTATACCAGATACTGATAAATGCTACAGGGAAAAATCAAGCCAGGAAAGAAGGGCAGGGGGAAGTTCGTGACTTATGTGGGGAGCCATGGGAAATGAGAGGTTAGGGGCTGGGGGCTAGTTAGGAGGAGGGTCTGGGTGGCATACAGGTGATCAGGGACAAAGGACACAGTAAGAGGAGGTCTCACAGTCTCAAGGCAGCGAGTAGAAAAAGTGAATGCTGGGTGAGACTGAGGGTCCTGGGCGGGGGAGAGGGGGGAACCACATGGAGTTTCTCTTAACTCTTGCTGATAGAGATATGATAGAATAGCTCCTTTAAAATACAATTTCGTGTGTATGCTTTTAATAGGCAAAACAGTTAAATGAGTTAAGATTTAAAAGGGACACAAGGATATATAATTGTAAAATTAAAAGCTTCCAACCCATACCCCCTAGGAACTCATTTCTCCTCCTTGGAAACACTTTTTATAAAGCTTCTTCTGTATCTGTTCAAGGGCATTTCATTCACATACATGCAAACATATCCATCCATTTGTATGTACATACATGTATCTGTATGCATAGCTATATAGATCTTGACAAACGTGTATGGTGTGGATGTACATACACATGTGCACACATGTATATATGTATACTTTTCACATGTCTGTATACTTACATATATTTTAAAGGAAGGTGAGTGATTCACAGAGCTGTCACTTGATGAAGATTCTGACAGTTGCTAAGTATGCCTGTAATTCTTACACAAATCAAAAAGGCTTTAGTAATTTGCTGCTTATTTCAAAGACACCATGATCAATGATCATATAGATAGCACCAAAGATCTCTGTAGGGCAAACCATTCTGATAAATGCTTTGCTTTCCTGTTGCAGTAATCCCACTAAGGTATGTTCCCTTGTGATTAAAGGCACAGGCTGTGCAGAGAAACCTGGAAGCAAATCTTAACTGGTTATGTGCATTAGTTTCCTGCTGCTGAAGCAAATTACACAAACATAGTCACACAAAGTTTTATTACCTTACAATTCTGGAAGTCAGAAGTCTTCTGGTCTTCAGCAGGCTGAAATCAAGGTATCAGCAGGGCTTTGTTATCTCCAGGAATTCTTAGGAAAAATCCATTTCTTTGCCTTTTCCAGGATCTACAGGTCATGTACGTTCCTAGGCTTGAGGCTCCTTCCACCGTCATCAAAGCCAACAATGTACTATCTTCAACTCACTCTTTCTGACTTACTCTTTTAAGGTTACATCTCTTCTCTGATTCTGACCCTTCTGCCTCCCTTGTGACTGCATTTGGCCCATCCAGATAATCCAGCATGGTCTCCCCATGTCAAGATCCGTACACATCTGCAAAGTCTCTTTAGCCATGTAAAGTAACATATTCACGTGTTCTGGGGGATTAGGACATGGGCATCTTTTCAGAGACTGGTTCACTCCCTCTGCCTATCACAGGTTGTCGGAAGAAAGTTACTTCTAGTTTATTTTCTTATGTACAAGCTTTTGACAAAACAAGGCTATTTGGAGGAGTCAAATGAGACAAGGTATATAAAACTCTTGGCCTGTGACCGGGACTGACGGCCTTTTGGGTAGCTCTGGTTTATCAGCTGTTTGGCTTTGTTAACAGCATTCTCCTCTTCAGTGGTATCATCTTCCTCTATAAATTGGGGAAAAGAATGGCAACCATGAGATTTTATTAGCGTAGATATCCATTTAATCTAGCATAGTTTATTAAAGGATGCGGATCTACTTAGGAATTCTCTTTACTTTCTGTGCTTTGTGTGTATATTCTTGTGCCAGTTCCACACTTCAACTACTAGTACTTCAAATAAATATTGTTACCTAGTCCTATATTCTCCAACTTTGTTCTTTTTATTTGAGTTTATCTTGGCATTTTGCATTTTCACGTGTATTAGAATAAGTTTGTCAGTTTCTTTAAAACAAAGAAACTTGCTGGTATTTTGATAGGGATTCCATTGAATCTGTAGATAAGTTTGAGAGAAGGAGATGTCTTTACTACATTGAAGCTTCTAATGCACAAACATGGATTATTTCCCTTTATTTATTTATATCTTTTAAAATTTCTCTTTGCAATATCTATAGTTCTCTGTAAGACTTTATCTGTTGCTAGTTATCCTATATATATGATTGTTTTTTATGTTGTTATAAATAATAATATAGTTACATTATATTTCCTTTTTATCATTCCTGGGTCTTGCTTGCATGAGAAATGCAACAGAAATTTGTATATTGACCTTGTATTCAGCAATTTTTCTAAGTTCACTTAATACTTCTATTACTTTATAGATTCTTTTGGATTTTTACATAGTTTTAGTTCCTCGCTTCTACATTCCATGTTGTTTGCTTCTTTTGTATGCCTTATTTCATTAGTCAGGACTCCTTTACAAAGTCAAATAGGAGCAGTGATAGCTGACATATTTATACATTTCTACACAGCAAGAGGAATTTTTCAGAATTTTATCATTAAGATATTAAACATAATACCAAATCAAGGAAGCTTCCTACTATTTGTAGTTTGCCAGTGTTAAAAAATTAACAATGAGACTTTTTTCACAGAATTAGACAAAATAATTCTAAAATTTGTATGGAAATACAAAAGGCCCCAAATAGCCAAAGCACTCTTGAGAAAGAACAAAGCTGCAGGTATGATGCTCTTTAAATTCAAACTATCCTACAAAGCTATAGTAATCAAAACAGTATGGTAATGGCACAAAAACAGACACACATAGATCAATGGAAACAAGCTAGGGAGCCCATAAATAAGTCCACACTTAATGGTCAATTAATCTATGATAAAGGAAGCAAGAATATAAAATAAGAAAAAATCAATGAAGCAGAAGTAGATGTTTTTCGGGAATTCCCTTGCCTTTTCTCTGCTCCACTGGATGTTGGCAATTTAATCTCTGGTTCTTTTGCGTTTTCTACATCCAGCTTGTACAGCTGGAAGTTTTCAGTTCACCTTATTGTTGAAGCCTAGCTTGAAGGATTTTGAGCATTATTTTGCTAGCATGTTAAATGAGTGCTTTTGTACTGCAGTTTGAACATTCTTTGTCATTACCTTTCTTTGGGATTGGAAGGAAAACTGAAATTTTCCTGTCCTGTGGCTACTGCTGAGTTTTCCAAATTTGCTGGCATATTGAGTGTGGCATAGTTGCTGGCATATTCATCATTTAGAATTTTAAATAGCTCAGCAAGAATTTCATCAGTCTTCCCAGGTGGCACCAGTGGTTAAAAAAAAAAAAAAGAAAAAGAAAAAACCCATCTGCCGATTCAAGAGACATAAGAGCAAAGGAGAAAAGGAAAGATACAAGCATCTGAATGCAGAGTTCCAAAGCATAGCAAGAAGAGATAAGAAAGCCTTCCTAAGCGATCAATGCAAAGAAATAGAGGAAAACAACAGAATGGGGAAGACTGGAGATATCTTCAAGAAAATTAGAGATACCAAGGGAACATTTCATGCAAAGATGGGCTCCATAAAGGACAGAAATGGTATAGACCTAACAGAAGCAGAAGATATTAAGAAGAGGTGGCAAGAATACACAGATGAACTGTACAAAAAAGATCTTCATGACCCAGATAATCACAATGATGGGATCACTGACCTAGAGCCAGACATCCTGGAATGTGAAGTCAAGTGGGCCTTAGAAAGCATCACTACGAACAAAGCTAGTGGAGGTGATGGAATTCCAGTTGAGCTATTTCACATCCTGAAAGATGATGCTGTGAAAGTGCTGCACTCAATATGGCAGCAAATTTGGAAAACTCAGCAGTGGCCACAGGACTGGAAAAGGTCAGTTTTCATTCCAATCCCACAGAAAGGCAATGCCAAAGAATACTCAAACTACCGCACAATTGCACTCATCTCATAAGTAATGCTCAAAATTATCCAAGCCAGGCTTCAGCATTACGTGAACCATGACCTTCATGATGTTCAAACTGGTTTTAGAAAAGGCAGAGAAACCAGAGATCAAATAGCCAACATCTGCTGGATCATGGAAAAAGCAAGAGAGTTTCAGAAAAACATCTATTTCTGCTTTATTGACTATGCCAAAGCCTTTGACTGTGTGGATCACAATAAACTGTTGAAAAATCTGAAAGAGATGGGAATACCAGACCACCTGACCTGCCTCTTGAGAAATCTGTATGCAGCTCAGGAAGCAACAGTTAGAACTGGACATGGAACAACAGATTGGTTCCAATTAGGAAAAGGAGTACGTCAAGGCTGTGTATTGTCACCCTGCTTATTTAACTTATATGCAGAATACATCATGAGAAACGCTGGACTGGAAGAAACACAAGCTGGAATCAAGATTGCCGGGAGAAATATCAATAACCTCAGATATGCAGATGACACCGCTCTTATGGCAGAAAGTGAAGAGGAACTAAAAAGCCTCTTGATGAAAGTGTAAGTGGAGAGTGAAAAAGTTGGCTTAAAACTCAACATTCAGAAAATGAAGATCATGGCATCCGGTCCCATCACTTCATGGGAATTAGATGGGGAAACAGTGGAAACAGTGTCAGACTTTATTTTGGGGGGCTCCAAAATAACTGCAGATGGTGACTGCAGCCATGAAATTAAAAGACGCTTACTCCTTGGAAGGAAAGTTATGACCAACCTAGATGGCATATTCAAAAGCAGAGACGTTACTTTGCCAACAAAGGTCTGTCTCGTCAAGGCTATCGTTTCTCCTGTGGTCATGTATGGATGTGAGAGTTGGACTGTGAAGAAGGCTGAATGCTGAAGAATTGATGCTTTTGAACTGTGGTGTTGGAGAAGACTCTTGAGAGTCCTTTGGACTGCAAGGAGATCCAACCAGTCCATTCGGAAGGAGATCGGCCCTGGGATTTCTTTGGAAGGAATGATGCTAAAGCTGAAACTCCAGTACTTTGGCCACCTCATGCGAAGAGTTGACTCATTGGAAAAAACTCTGATGCTGGGAGGGATTGGGGGCAGGAGGAGAAGGGGACGACAGAGGATGAGATGGCTGGATTGCATCACTGACTCGATGGACGTGAGTCTGAGTGAACTCCGGGAGTTGGTGATGAACAGGGAGGCCTGGCGTGCTGCGATTCATGGGGTCGCAAAGAGTCGGACATGACTGAGCGACTGAACTGAGCTGACTGAAGAGACATGGATTCAGTCCCAAGGTCAGAAAGAAACCCTGGAGGAGGGAATGGCAACCCACTCCAATATTCTTGTCTAGGTAATACCATGGACAGAGCAGCCTCATGAGTCATGGTCAATAGTGTTGCAAAGAGTCAGACACCCTGAAGCAAGTTAGCGTGCATGCACACAGAATTCTATCACCTCCACTCACTTTGTTCATAGTAATGCTTCCTAAGTCCCACTTGACTTTACACTCCAGGATGTCTGGCTCTAGGTGAGTGATCACAGCATCATGGTTATCCAGGTCATTAAGACCTGTTTTGTATAGTTCTCCTATGTACTCTTGCCAACTCTTCTTAATCTCTTTTGCTTTGGTTAGATCCTTGCCTTTTCTGTCGTTTATTGTGCCCATCTTTGCAGGAAATGTTTCCATGGTATCTCCAGTTTTCTTGGAGAGATCTCTAGTCTTTCCCATTCTGTTGTTTTCCTCTATTTCTATGCATTGTTCACTTAAGAAGGCTTCTTGTCTCTCCTTTCTAGTCTTTGTTACTCTGCATTCAGTTGGGTATTCAGTTGGGTATATCTTTCCCTTTGATCTTTGCCTTTTGCTTCTCTTCTTTTCTTAGCTATTTGTAAGGCCTCCTCAGACAACCATTTTGCCTTCTTGCATTTCTTTTTCTTGGGGATGGTTTTGGTCACCGCCTCCTATACAGTGTTATGAACCTCTGTCCATAGTTCTTCAGGCACTCTATCTACCAGATCTAATACCTTGAATCTATTTGTCACTTCCACTGTATAATCATAATGGATTTGATTTAGGTCATACTTGAATGGTCTAGTGGTTTTCTCTACTTTGACTTAAGCCTGAATTTTGCAATAAAAAGCTGATGATCTGAGGCACAGTCTGTCCCAGGTCTTCTTTATGCTCACTGTATAGATTTCTCCATCTTCAGCTACAAAGAATATCATCAATCTAATTTTGTTATTGACCATCTGGTGATGTCCATGTGTAGAGATGTCTCTTATGTTATTGGAAGAGGGGTTTGCTATGACCAGTGTGTTTTCTTGGCAAAAGTCTTTTTAGTTTTTTTGTACTTGTGTACTCTTTGTACTCTTGGAGGAAAAAACCTCCTTTATTATGTACTTCAAGGCCAAGTTTGTTGCTCCAGATTATCTCTTGATTTTCTACTTTTGCATTCCAGTTCCCTATGATGAAAAGAACATGTTTTTATTGGTGTTAGTTCCTAAAGATCTTGTAGGTCTTTGTAGAACCATTCAGCTTCAGTTTCTTTGGCGTTAGTGGCTGGGGCATTGACTTGGGTTACTGTGATATTAAATGGTTTGCCTTGGAAATGAACCAAGATCATTCTGTTGTTTTTGAGATAGCGCCCAAATGCTGCATTTAGGACTCTTTTGTTGACTATGAGGGCTCCATCCCATTTCTTCTAAAGAATTCTTGTCCACAGTAGTAGATATAATGGTCATCTGAATTAAATTTGCCCATTCTCATCCATGTTAATTCACTGATTCCTAAAATGTCAGTGTTCACTCTTGCCATCTCCTGCTTAATCACATGCAATTTACCTTGATTCATGGACCTGACATTCCTAGTTCCTATGCAATATTGTTCTTTATAGCATTGGACCTTATTCACCACCAGACACATCCACAGCTGGGTGTCATTTCTGCTTTGGCCTACCTCTTTAGTCTTTCTGGAGCTATTTCTCTGCTCTTCCCCAGTAGCATATTGGACATGTACTGACCTGAGGGGCTCATCTTCTGGTATCACATCTTTTTGCCTTTTCATACTGTTCATGGTTTTCCTGAGGCAACAATACTGAAGTGGTTTGCCATTCCCTTCTGCAGTGGACCATGTTTTGTCAGAATTTTCCACCATGACCCACACGTCTCAGGTGACCCTGTATGGCATGGCTCATAGCTTTATTGAGTTACACAAGACTGTGATCCATGCCATCATTTTGGTTAGTATTTTTGTGATTGTGGCTTTTGTTCTGGAGGCTGTGGGATTTTGGTTCTTGCTTCTTCTGTCTGCCCTCTGATGGATGAGGATAAGAGGCTTGTGCAAGTTTCCTGATAGCAGCGACTGGCTGTGGGAAAAAACTAGGTCTTGCTCTGGTGGGAAGGGCCATGCTCAGTGAATCTTTAATCCAATTTTCTGTTGTTGGGTGAGGCTGTGCTCCCTCTCTGTTGTTTGTTTGGCCCGAGATGGCCCATAGCCTCTATGGTATGGCTAAAGGCAGCCTCTAAAAGGACTCATTCCAACATGTGTCTCCCAGGACTGCTGCTGCCAGTGCCCATGTTCCTGTATCAGGCCACTGCTGACCCATGCCTTTGCATGAGACCCTCAGACACTCACAGGCGGGCCTGGTTCAGTCTTCTGTGGGCTCACTGCTCCTTTTCCCTGTATCCTGGTGCATACAAGGTTTTGTTGCTGCACTCCAAGACTCTGTTTCCCTCATTCATGTGGAAATCCTGTTATCAAATCCCATTGTCCTTCAAAATCAGATTCCCTGGGGATTCCCAGTGCTTTTTGCCAATCCCCAGGTTGGGAAGTCAAAAATAAAATTATGAATGGGTATTGAATTTTATCAAAAGTGTTTGCTTATCTATTGAGTTGATAATTTTCCTGTTAATGTGGCAATCACTATGATTGATTTAGAAATGTTAAGCTGATGTTGTATTTCTAGAATAAATCTGACTTAAACATGATGTAATATCTTCTATATATTTATTGGTGTGTTCTTTTGGTTCATATTTTAAATTTCTGTGCCTAAGATCTTAAACATGAGAGAGACTGCCCTAATGTTTGGCTTTCTAGTAATGTCCTTGTCAAGTTTTGGCATCAAGATATGCTAATTTGATAAAAACCAGTTTAAAAGTCTTCACTATTTTCTATTTTCTGGTGAAATTTGTGTAATATTATTGTTATTTCTGGCTTCCCTGGTGGCTCAGACAGTAAAGCGTCTGCCTGCAATGCGGGAGACCCGGGTTCGACTCCTGGGTCGGGAATGCTTGGAAGAAAGCGGTAGGCAAAGGCCTCCTAGGTTTGGAGTTTTGTTTGTCATAGACATTATATTACAGATTAAATAACTTTATTAGATAGATGAATATTTATACTTTTAAAATGTAACTTTTGAAAAAATTTTCCATTTCAACTAAATTTTCAAATATGTTGGCATAAAGTTGTTCATGATTTCCTATTATCTCTTTTGAAATTGAGTATAGTTTAAATAAGATAAAATGTGCAAGTCTTAAGTATATAGCTCACTAAGTTATTAATCTATGATTATACATGTATAAAAATCACCTAGATAAAGATAAAGATCTACCACTTCAGAAAGTTCCCTCATAAAACTTTCCAGTTGATACTCACACCCGCCCACAAGGTAACCCCTATTCTGATATACAAAGCAAAATCATAGTTTATCTGTTCTTGGATTTTATATAAACAGAATAATACATATTAACATATAAACAGTATGTATATTTGTGTTTGACTTCTTTTTCTGACTGTAATGTTTTGAGATTCATCTGGTGTTATATTCATCAGTAATGTATTCTTATTTTTACTGCCATATGATATTCCATTATGTAAATATAGTATAGATTTTAAATCAATTTTTCTATTAATGGACAGATAGCTTATTTTAAGTTATTACAAAGTTTCTATCAATCTTCTTGTACAAATATTTTTGTAGATATATGACATTTCTTTTCACAATATATGTAGGCATGGAATTGAGGGCCATAGGGTAGGTATAAATTTAACATTATGAGAAACTATTAGGCAGTTTTTAAGAATGGTTGAGCCACTGTATATTCCACCAGTAATATTCAATGTTCACGATTTCTCCACATACCCTCCACTGTTTGGTTTTGTCAATGTGTTAAATTTTAGCATTAATAATGGATGCAATAGTATCCCTTAGTTTAATCTGAATTTCCCTGTTGAGAATACTGTGAGAATCTTTTCACGTGTTTATTGGCCTTTTGAATATCTTCTTGGGACAGTGCCTTTTCAAGCCATTTGAAATAGTAAATGTAAGGGGAGGCGAGCTCATTTTTTTCTAGAATATTTTTATTGAAGTATGGTTGATTTATATTAGTTTAGATGTACAACGTAATTCAGTATTTTATAGATTATAGTTCATTTAAAGTTATTACAAAATAATGGCTATATTTGCCTGTGATGCACAATATATCCTTGTTGCTTATCTATTTTATACATAGTAGTTTGTGTCATTTTTTAAACATTGAACATTTTCTTACTGATTTATAGGAGTTTTCACATTTTACATGAGTCTCTCGTCATATCTATGTATCTGTATATATTATGTCTATATAGATTTATATATCTATATATAATATTTTCCCCTGATCTGTGGCTTTTCTTTCCACTTTGTTAAAGGTATCTTTTAATGAGCTGAAGATTTTAGTTTTAAGTCAATTATATCTTTTTAAAAAATAATTTGTGTTCTTTGTGTCTTGTTTAAGAACTTTTGTCTGCTTCAGTAAAATGAAGGCATGCACAAAAATTTTATTTTAGAATTTTATTGTTTTCAATTTTAAATTCACAATCTACTTTAAATTAACTTTTATATGTAGAATAGTATAGTTCTTTTTTTTTCTCAGTTGTTCCAACATCATTTATTGAATAGGCCTTCCTTTCTCTATAATTTTGGCAAAATAAAGCAACCATATGTGTGCAGATCTACCTTCTACTCTAGACTGTTTCACTGATCTATTTGTCTATTCTTGTTCCCAATACCACACTGTCTTAATAGCTAAAGTATTATAGAATGTCTTGAAATTTAGTATTGTAACTTTTTATTTTTCTCAAGATTTTCATAGCTAGGCTGTGTTTACTTGCTCGGTCATGTCCAGCTCTTTGTGACCCCATGGACTGTAGCCTGCCAGGCTCCTCTGTCCATGGGGATTTTTCAGGCAAGAATACTGGAGTGGGTTGTCATGCCCTCCTCCAGGGGATCTTCCCAACCTGGGATCGAACCCAGCTTTCCTAAATTACAGACGGATTCTTTACTGTCTGAGCCACCAGGGAAACCCATAGCTAGGCTATATCTTTATATTTTAAAAAAATTTAGTATCTCTTTGTTAATATCTGCCAAAAAAAACACAAACGCCTATTGGGATTTTGGTAGTGATTGCATTGACTTTATATATTAATTTTGGGGGTTCAGTTCAGTCACTCAGTCGTGTCTGACTCTTTGTGACCCCATGAATCGCAGCATGCCAGGCCTCCCTGTCCATCACCAACTCCTGGAGTTCACTCAAACTCATGTACCTTGAGTCAGTGATGCCATCCAGACATCTCATCCTCTGTCGTCCCCTTCTCCTCCTGCCCCCAATCCCTCCCAGCATCAGAGTCTTTTCCAATGAGTCAACTCTTCGCATGAGGTGGCCAAAGTTTCAGCCTCAGCATCAGTCCTTCCAATGAACACCCAGGACTGATCTCCTTTAGAATGGACTGGTTGGATCTCCTTGCAGTCCAAGGGACTCTCAAGAGTCTTCTCCAACACCACAGTTCAAAAGCATCAGTTCTTCGGTGCTCAGCTTTCTTCACAGTCCAACTCTCATATCCATGCATGACCACTGGAAAAACCATAGCCTTGACTAGACGGACCTTTCTTGGCAAAGTAATGTCTCTGCTTTTGAATATGCTATCTAGGTTGGTCATAACTTTCCTTCACAGGAGTGTCTTTTAATTTCATGGCTGAAGTCACCATCTGCAGTGATTTTGGAGCCCAGAAAAATAAAGTCTGATACTGTTTCCACTGTTTCCCCATCTATTTTCCATGAAGTGATGGGACCAGATGCCATGATCTTAGTTTTCTGAATGTTGAGCTTTAAGCCAACTTTTTCACTCTCCTATCTTAATAATTTGTCTCCCAATTTATAAATATGGAATATATCTCTATTTAATGGATTTTTAAATGTTAAATTAATCTTGTGTTTCTGAGCTAAAACGCCCTTGGTCAGTATATATAATCCATTTTCATGTATTGCTCTATTCTATTTGCTGATGTATTCTTTTAGAGATTTTATATCTTTTCATTTCTTTTCTTATAAAAAATTTTGTTGGATATTGGTATCTGGATAATGCGGGCCTCATACAATGAGTTGGAAATTGTTTTATTTCTCGTCTCTGAATAACTTTGTGTCAGCCCCTATGGACAGAGCAACCTGGTGGGCTGTGGTCCATGGAGTCACAAAAAAGTTGGACGCTACTGAAGCGACTTAGCACACAGGCACAAGACTAGTATTATTCATGTATATGGGAATGTTTGTAGAAATACTACTAAAGCCATCAAGTCAGGAATTTACTTTGTGGAATGGTAACTAATACAGAAATACTTAGTTTTTCTTTATTTTCTGATGTCAGTTTTGGTAAGGTGTTTTCAAGCACTTTGTTCATTTCATATAGCTGGACAAATTTATTGGCATAAGGTGTTTATAACATTCTCTTGTTATCTTTCAATATATGTAGTGGTGTTATTTTTTTTACTCCTGACATAGTTTGTATTTTCTTTTTTCTCTTAATGAGTCTTACAAGGACGTTCAGTTTTAATGATCTCTTCAAAGAACTCATTTCTTTTTTTCTGCTTTTTTGATTGTCTCTTTTCTGTTTAATTGATTTTTGCTCTTTCTTTCCACACTGCCCGCCTGCCCCAATTTTATTGTTTTATGAGTAGGAAGCTTAAATAGTTTATTTTAAACACATTTCTAACATATGTATTTAAAGCAATAAAATTTCATCCAAACTGCTTTAGTTTCATCTCATAAATGTTGACATGTTGAATTGTCATTGTTTTTCCTTTAAATTGCTTTCAGATTGTAAATATTATTTCTTCTTTAACTCATGAGTAATTTAGAAATATATTATTTGATTTTCAAACAGCGTTTGAAGATTTTCTAGTTATGTTTATCATTGACTTCTGGGCAGGGAACTTTAAGAAATTTCTTTCATTGTTTTAGGGCTTCCCTTATGGCAGGTCAGGACGCAACAGTTAGAACTGGACATGGAACAACAGATTGGTTCCAATTAGGAAAAGGAGTATGTCAAGGCTGTATATTGTCACCCTGCTAATTAAACTTATATGCAGAGTACATCATGAGAAACACTGGGCTGGATGAAGCACAAGCTGGAATGAAGATTGCCTGGAGAAATATCAATAACCTCAGATATGCAGATGACACCACCCTTATGGCAGAAAGTGAAGAAGAACTAAAGAGCCTCTTGATGAAAGTGAAAGAGGAGAGTGAAAAAGTTGGCGTAAAGCTCAACATTCAGAAAATTAAGACCATGGCATCCAGTCCCATCACTTCATGGCAAATAGATGGGGAAACAGTGGAAACAGTGGCTGACTTTATTTTTCTGGGCTCCAAAATCACTGCAGATGGTGACTGCAGCCATGAAATTAAAAGACGCTTACTCCTTGGAAGGAAAGTTATGACCAACCTAGACAGCATATTCAAAAGCAGAGACGTTACTTTGCCAACAAAGGTCCATCTAGTCAAAGCTATGATTTTTCCAGTAGTCATGTATGGATGTGAGAGTTGGACTATAAAGAAAGCTGAGCACCGAAGAATTGATGCTTTTGAACTGTGGTGTTGGAGAAGACTCTTGTGAGTCCCTTGGACTGCAAGGAGATTCAACCAGTCCATCCTAAAGAAGATCAGTCCTGAGTGTTCGTTAGAAGGACTGATGCTGAGACTGAAACTCCAATACTTTGGCCACCTCATGCGAAGAGTTGACTCATTGGAAAAGACCCTGATGCCGGGAGGGATTGGGGGCAGGAGGAGAAGGGCATGACAGAGGATGAGATGGTTGGATGGCATCACCGACACAATGGACATGGGTTTGGGTAGACTCCAGGAGTTGGTGAAGGACAGGGAGGCCTGGCGTGCTGCGACTCATGGAGTCGCAAAGAGCTGGACATGACTGAGCGACTGAACTGTCTGACTATTGGAGAAGACTCTTGAGAGTCCTTTGGACAGCAAGGAGATCCAACCATTCCATTCTAAAGGAGATCAGTCCTAGGTGTTCATTGGAGGGCCTGATGTTGAAGCTGAAACTCCAATACTTTGGCCACCTCATGCGAAGAGTTGACTCATTTGAAAATACCCTGATGCCGGGAGGGATTGGAGGAAGGAGGAGAGGGGGACGACAGAGGATGAGATGGTTGGATGGCATCACTGACACAATGGACATGGGTTTGGGTGCACTTCGGGAGTTGGTGATGGACAGGGAGGCCTGGCGTGCTGCGATTCATGGAGTCACAAAGATCTGACATGACTGAGCGACTGAACTTATGGCTCAGTTGGTAACAAATCCGCCTGCAGTAAGGGAGACCTGGGTTCGATCGATGGGTTGCGAATTCCCCTGGAGAAGGGAAAGGCTACCAACTCCAGTATTCGGGCCTGGAGAATTTCATGGACTAGTCCACGGGGTCACAAAGAGTTGGATACAACTGAGTGACTTTCATTTTCACATTCATTGTTTTTAAAGTTTTGAGACTGGCTTTATAGAGCAACATATGGTCTATATTAAAGAATGTTCCTTGAACATTTGAAAAGACTGTTTTCTGAAGCTGTTGTTTGTCATATTAAATGCACATCTATTTGGTCAAATTGGTTAATAGTGTTGTTTGAAATCTTCTCTACCTAAATTCCGGAGAAGGCAATGGCACCCTACTCCAGTACTCTTGCCTGGAAAATCCCATGGACGGAGGAGCCTGGAAGGCTGCAGTCCATGGGGTCGCTGAGGGTCAGACACAACTGAGCGACTTCACTTTCACTTTTCACTTTCATGCATTGGAGAAGGAAATGGCAACCCACTCCAGTGTTCTTGCCTGGAGAATCCCAGGGACGGGGGAGCCTGGTGGGCTGCCTGTCTATGGGGTCGCACAGAGTCGGACACGACTGAAGCGACTTAGCAGCAGCAGCAGCTACCTAAATTCAGAGTATTAAATACTTTTTCCCTATCGATTACTGCTCTTTCAGTTTCTGAAAGAGATAAGTTAATACATCTGACTATGTGGATTTGTCTTCTCAGTTCTATCAAATCTAGCTTTAGTTTTTGTTTCATGCATGTAGAAATGATATTATTTATGTAGATACTTGGAATGACATCTTATTGATTAACCATTTTGTTATTATACAATGTTACTTTATTAATACTCTTTGTCTTAAAGTCTACTTTGTCAGAAATTTACATAGTCACACAAGCTTTTATGGTTAGAGTGTGTATTTTTCCAATTCTTTTGCTTTTAGCCTATCTGTGCATTTATATTTAAAGTGTATCTTGTAAACAAAAGATAGTTTTATTTTTTCTAGTCTGTCTACAAAAATTGTCTGCCAGATTGTCTGCCAATCTGTCTTATTATGAACCACTTTATGCCAATAGATGGAGTATTTGTCCGTTAAAAAAAAAAATGTAATCATTGACATATTTACTTTTATGTCTAGTGGCTTGTCATCTTTTTATTTGTCCCATCTTTTGTCTCCTCTGACTTCTTTTGGATTAATCATGTGTTTTTAATTATTCCAGATGAAGCCAACCCCCTCATTGCACCCATACCTTTTTTAATGGTTATTTCAGTGACCACTGTGTATTTTGGCTTTCTCAACCTCAAGGCTCTTAGATGTTTGAGACCAGACATTTATTTCCTTATTGTGAGAGTCCTTCTATGCACTGAAGCATTTTTAGCTGCAACCCTGGCTTCTTCCCACTAGATGGCAGTAGAAACATCTCCATCTCGCCCAACCAAAAGTGAAATAGCCAAAAGTAGCTCATGTCCCTTTGGAAGAAAAATTACCACGGGTAGAGAACCACTGCTAGGGATTACCATAAACATCCTCAATTTTTACCTCACTTTTCAAGATAATTGAATTATTATTTTGCTACTCCATGAGCAATATAAAACTTTGTAAGGGTATAATTACACTTATTTTTCTCTCCAATTATGCTATTGATGTCATACCTGTTATTTCTACATGTATTATGAACTCCTCAATGTATTGTTCTTATTGTGGTTTTTAAAAAATATCCAGTAATTTACTTTTAACTTTTAAAATTATTATTTCACATTTTTGCATATATTTGATCTTTCTAGTCTAGTCTGCAGATTTGTGTGGCTGATCTGTGCCGATGTCATGGATTTTTCCTTTTTAGCCTAAAAAGCTGATGATATATTGTCTCAGCTTTCATTTATCTAAAACTGGATTTATACAGACACTGATTTTTTTTTTAATTCCAAATTTTTTTTTTCTTTTAGCACTTAAGTCAGTTCTGTTGTCTTTTGTCTTGCATTTGTTTTCTGATGAAAATTACTTATCATTTTATGTTTGTTTTCCTGATTATAACCTACCTATTTTCTTCTGTCTACATGTAAGAATTTATTTTATGTCTGTACTTAAATTTTTTTCCTTTATTTCTGGTTTAAACCAGTTTGACAGTTATGACCTGGATGAAATAACTGAAATTTTTTTCCTCAGCTATGTCCATCTTGCTTTGAATACATTAAATACACTTAATTTAATATATGGTAATTTTTCAGTTTTAAGTTTCCACTTGGTTCTATTTTAGAAATTTTACTTTTCTCTTAAAACTCTCCATTTTCAAATTTGTGTCCATTTTGTCTGTGTTTTCTTCTAATCTATTTAATATATTTTAAGCTATTTTAAGTGAAGAAAAGTGATAGTCGCTCAGTCCTGTCTGACTCTTTACAACCCCATGGACTGCAGCCTGCCAGGCTTCACTGTCCATAGAATTCTCAAGGCAAGAATACCAGAGTGGGTAACTATTCCCTGCTCCAGGGAATTTTTCTGACCCAGGGATCGAACCTGGGGTTTCCTGCATTGCAGGCAGATTCTTCACCATCTGAGCCACCAAGGAAGCTCTTAGTTATTTTAAAGTCTTTCCTAATTCCAATATCTGAGCCATTCCTCAGTCTGCTCCCATTGACAGTTTTTTTCCTCTTAATTAGGAATCATATTGCTTCTACACTGGTCTCAGGACTTTTTATTGCATTTCACAATTGCATAATGAAAAAAAGTTGTAGTCCCTGGAGTAGATATTATTTTGTACAAGTGAAGGCATGTCCTTTCCCTTGTCAATAAGTTACAGAAGAGTCCATCTTAACAATCTGATTGAGTTTCAAGCTGAATTGTGGCTGACTTACAGCTTTGGTTGGGTTCTCTCCACATTTTCAAATGTCTCTAGAACTAACTTGTTCTGTCCCGTGTCTATTATAAGTTACTCCATCTAGTAGGACTTTCCATCTAAGCACTGTTGGATGCAGAATGTTCCCTCTGCTTTCTAGTTCAGCTTCCATGCCCCTGACACACACTCAGCAAAGCTCTTTTGGGGAAGGTTGGCAGGCAAGAACAAATTCCCTGCATTTGGAGCTTCTGATTTCAGTCTATTCATGCCAGCTCACAAGGTCTGCAAGTATCCCAGAAAATTTGATGTTCAGTTTTTCACTGGCCCCTTTGGAGATTTTGCAGCATAGAATTTGGCCACTGGTATCTGCTCACCTAGAAATTCCTTAGACTTGTCTGTAACTTAATTTCCTTAGACTACTTTTGTCTGCAAGTATTCTATATCTTAAATATGATGGGGGAGATTCATGTTATCTTTTTAGGTTATATGATGGGTACAGTCGTTGCTTAAGACCTTCTACATTTTATCTGAAAGCAAAATGTTTTTATTTTTAAAACCTCTAAAACCTCTAATGATAAACATTCTTAATTTTTGAAAATTTTTCTTTGTAATCAGTCTTGCCAGATATTTATCAATTTTATTAATCTTTTCCAAGAAGCAAATTTTCCTTTTTTTCTATTATATTTTCCATTTCATTGATATTTTAACTTTAAGTTTTTATTTTATATTTAGTATCAGTTCAGTGTGATGCCATGGACTGCAGTAGGCCAGGCCTCCCTGTCCATAACTAACTCCCAGAGTTTACCCAAACTCATGTCCATTGAGTCGGTGATGCCAACCAACCATCTCATCCTCTGTCGTCCCCTTCTCCTCCTGCCCTCAATCTTTCCCAGCATCAGGGTCTTTTCAAAGGAGTCAACTCTTTGCATCAGGTGGCTAAAGTATTGAAGTTTCAGCTTCGACATCAGTCCTTCCAGTGAACACTCAGAACTGATCTCCTTTAGGATGGACTGGTTGGATCTCCTTGCTGTCCAAGGGACTCTCAAGAGTCTTCTCCAACAAAACAGTTAAAAAGCATCAATTCTTTGGTGCTCAGCTTTCTTTATAGTCCAACTCTCACGTCCATACATGACCACTGGAAAAACCATAGCCTTGACTAGACGGACCTTTGTTGGCAAAGTAATGTCTATGCTTTTTAATATGCTGTCTAGTTGGTCATAACTTTCCTTCCAATGTGTCTTTTAATTTCATGGCTGCAGTCACCATCTGCAGTGATTTTGGAGCCCAGAAAAATAAAGTCTGCCACAGTTTCCACTGTTTCCCCATCTATTTGCCATGAAGTCATGGGACCAGATGCCATGGTCTTCATTTTCTGAATGTTGAGCTTTAAGCCAACTTTTCACTCTCCATTTTCACTTTCATCAAGAGGCTCTTTAGTTCTTCTTCACTTTCTGCCATAAGGGTGGTGTCATCTGCATATCTGAGGTTTTTTATATTTTTCCCAGCAATCTTGATTCCAGCTTGTGCTTCATCCAGCCCGGTGTTTCTCGTGATGTACTCTGCATATAAGTTAAACAAGCAAGGTGATAATATACAGCCTTGACATACTCCTTTTCCTAATTGGAACCAGTCTGTTGTTTCATGTCCAGGTCTAACTGTTGCTTCCTGAGCTGCATACAGATTTCTCAAGAGGCAGGTCAGGTGGTCTGGTATTCCCATCTCTTGAAGAATTTTCCACAGTTTATTGTGATACACACAGTCAAAGGCTTTGGCATAGTCAATAAAGCAGAAATAGATGTTTTTCTGGAACTCTCTTACTTTTTCCATGATCCAGCGGATGTTGGCAATTTGATCTCTGGTTCCTCTGCCTTTTCTAAAACCAGCTTGAACATCTGGAAGTTCACGGTTTGTGTACTGTTGAAGCCTGGCTTGGAGAATTTTAAGCATTACTTTACTAGTGTGTGAGATGAGTCCAGTTGTGTGGTGGTTTGAGCATTCTTTGGCGTTGCCTTTCTTTGGGATTGGAATGAAAACTGACCTTTTCCAGTCCTGTGGCCACTGCTGGGTTTTCCAAATTTGCAGGCATATTGAGTCCAGCACTTTCACAGCATCATCTTCTGTGATTTGAAATAGTTCAACTGGAATTCCATCACCTCCCCTAGCTCATAGTGATGCTTCCTAAGGCCCACTTGACTTCACATTCCAGGATATCTGGCTCTAGGTCAGTGATCACACCATCATGATTATCTGGGTCATGAAGATCTTTTTTGTACAGTTCTTCTGTGTATTCTTGCCACCTCTTCTTAATATCTTCTGTTTCTATTAGGTCCGTACAGCTCTGTTCTTTATTCAGCCTGTCTTTGCATGAAATGTTCCCTTGGTATCTCTAACTTTCTTCAAGAGATCTCTAGTCTTTCCCATTCTATTGTTTTCCTCTATTTCTTTGCACTGATCACTGAGGAAGGCTTTCTTATCTTCCCTTGCTATTCTTTTGATTTATAATATTGTGTTAGTTTCAGATATACAACTAAATGATTCAGTTATACATATACACATATCCATTCTTTTTCAGACTCTTTTTCCATATAGGTTATTGAAGAATATTGAGTAGATTTCCCTGTGCTATAGTGTAGTCTTAATTGATTATTTGTTTTATATAGTAGTATATATATATTAATCCTAAGCTCCTTATTTATCTCTCCTCTCTTCCTCTTTAGTAAACATAGTTTGTTTTGTATTTCTGTGTGTCTATTTCTGTTTTATAAATAATTTCATTTGTATCCTTTAGATTCCACGTATAAGTGATGTTTCTTGATAAATGTCTTTATCTGACTTACTTCACTTTATCTGACTTCCTTCACTTAGTATGATATCTAGGTCCATTCATATCGCTGCAAATGGCATTATTTCATTCTTTTTTAATGGCTGAATAATATTCCATTGTATATATGTACCACATTTTCTTTGTTCATTCTTCTGTCGATGTACATTTAGGTTGCTTCAATGTCTTGGCTATTGTAAATAGTAGATACATGTATCTTTTCAAATTATGGTTTTATTTGAATATATACCTAGGAGTGTGATTGCTGGATCATATGGTAATTCTATTTTTAATTTTTTAGGGAACCTTTGTATTGTTTTCTATAGTAGTTGTACCAATTTACATTCCCCCCCAATAGTGTAGGAGGATTCCCTTTTCTCCATCCCTTCTCCAGCATTTATTGTTTGTAGACTGTCATTGATTTTTAAAATATTTCCTTTAATATTCTCTTTAATATTTCCTACTTTCTTGCATTTAATTTGCTATTCTTTTTCTGGTTTCTTAGAAGATAATTATTTATTTTTTCAGATTATTTTCCGTAAAACACGCATTTGACACTACAATTTTTTCTGTAAGCATTGCTTCAGCTGCATTCCACAAATTCTCATGTCTTTGTTTTCATAGTTATTCAGTTTGGAATCCTTTGGCTTTGTGCATGAGTGCAGGCTAAGTCGCTTCAATCGTCTGACTCTTTACAACCCTATGGACCCTAGCCTGCCAGGCTCCTCTGTCCATGGGATTCTCCCGGCAAGAATACTGGAGTGGGTTTCCCTGGCCTTCTCCAGGATATCTTCTCAACTCAGGGATCGAACCCATGTCTTTTAGGTCTACCTGCATTGACAGGTGGGTTCTTTACCACTAGCGCCACCTGGGAACCATTTCTAATTTGCTTTATTCTCTGACTTATGGATTATTTAGTAAAGACTTGCTTCATTTATAAACACTTGAAGGTTTGGCAGTTATCTCTTTGTTACTGATTTATGCCTTAATTCCACTGTGGTTAGAAGATACATTCTTACATCACAGTGAATTTTGGTAAAACTACTATATACACTTGAAAAGACTATATTCTGTAGTTATTCGGCATAGTGTTTTATACACACACACACACACACACACACACACACAAATTAGGTCAAGTTAGTTCATTGAATTCATAAAATATATCTAATTCTTTTTCTGTTTGTTTTACTAATAACTGAGAAATGTGAGTTATTCTCAAGCTGTATGACTGTGTACTTTTAGTTTGGTCAGTTTGTGACTTAAATTATTTTGAGCCTATGTTATTAGATGTATGCACATTTATATTGCAGTCAAATTTTATTTTATTATTATAAACTATGTCTACTATCACTAATATTTTTCTCTTGATATCTTCTTAGTTTTAAATTTTTATGTTTATATTCAGTTCAGTCACTTAGTCGTGTACAACTCTCTGCAACCCCACGGACTGCAGCATACCAGGCCTCCCTGTCCATTACCAACTCCTGGAGTTTACTCATGCTCATATCCATCAAGTCAATGACGCCATCCAACCATCTCATCCTCTGTCGTCCCCTTCTCCTCCCGACTTCAATCTTTCCCAGCATCATGGTCTTTTCAAATGAGTCAGTTCTTCACATCAGGTGGCCAAAGTATTGGAGTTTCAGCTTGAACATCATTCCTTCCAAGGAATATTCAGGACTGATTTCCTTTAGGATGGTCTGGTTGGATCTCCTTGCAGTCCAAGGGACTCTCAAGAGTCTTCTCCAACACCACAGTTCAAAAGCATAAATTCTTTGGTGCTCAGCTTTCGTTATAGTCCAACTCTCACATCCACATATTAGCTCACATCTCACGGCTCACATCTCACAGATTAGCTGTATTTTAATTCGTGTTTGCAAAATATATCTCCTCTTATTATCACTTATCTGGGTCTTATCTGGGTCTTGTATTTTAGCTGTGTCTCCTGGAAGCAACATATGGTAAAAATGTTGTTCTTTATTCACTTATTTGACCATGTTTATGTTTTTGTAGGATGTATAATCCATTTGTATGTAATATAATTACAAATAAATATTTGGGTTTAAATGTATGATTTTACTATGCCCCACCTTTACTTTCTTTTTTCTGCTATTTTTGCCTTTTGCCTCTTTTAAATTAGTAAAATATTTTTCTCTTTTTCTTTTTTCTCTCTATTATCTTAACTGTACATTCTTTTATTTCATTTTGAAGTTTATCCTAAATTACAAGATGAATCTTTGTCTTATTCTAATAGAATTTTACTTTTATCCCTTCTAAGGTTAATGAAAGCTTAAAAAATTTTAACTCCATTTACCATTCTCCCACTTTTTGTGTTATTATTGTCACATATTAAATTATGAATAAAATATATCCAATCATAATGTGTGTGGATGGTAAATTTATGTACAATTTATTCCCACAAGATGTATTTTATTAAATAGTCAATATTCATTTAGATTTAACCATATATTTACACTTTCTGGTGCTCTTCATTTCTGCATTAGAGTTCTTATTCTACCAGGAATCATTTTCTTTCTGCCTAAAGAACTTTATTTAGTATTTCTTTAATGACACTTTGCTAGTGATGAGTTATCTTGTTTTTAGGGGGATGATCTAGAAACATTTGTCCCCTTAAATGCTGGCTTTTTTGGTAGCCTTGAGCTAATTTACTTTGATCTTTGCAACCTAGTGAGATTCATAGAACCTTTTAATTGCCACTTTCTGATCTGCCCCGCTGCTTTTCTCTAAAAATGCACAAGGGTGCTGTAGAGGGAAAATGACAAATATGTGGGTATTCTCAATATATTTTCTTTCTCTTCAGGATCTTGATTTCCTGAATCCTGGCTGCCTTAATCCTCTAGTGAATGTAAGTAGTCCAGATCTTTCCTTCTTCTTTTGCATAGTTTTAACAGTTGTTCTTAATGGGAAGTTTAGTCTGATTCACACTTCTTTATCATAGCTGAAAATAGAACCCACAGCTCATTGTGTCACTTATCTCTAGATTAAAAGACTAAAATTCTTTAGCGTATGTGACATAATCTCCTGACCCATCATTACTCTGGTTCCCATTTAAGGTCAGGAAGATCCGCTGGAGAAGGGATAGGCTACCCATTCTAGTATTAAAAGAATCTGCCTGCAATGCAGGAAACCTGGGTTCAGTTCCTGGATTGGGAAGTTCCTCCAGAGAAGGAGGAACCCACTCTAGTATTCATGGGCTTCCCTGGTGGCTCAGCTGGTAAAGAATCCACCCACAAAGTGGGAGACCTGGGTTCAATCCGTGGGTTGGGAAGATCCCCTGGAGAAGGGAAAGGGTACCCCCTCCAGTATTCTGG
>NW_011495062.1:4343029-4358582 GCF_000754665.1 Bison bison bison | reverse complement strand
GGGCTTCCCTGGTGGCTCAGCTGGTAAAGAATCCACCCACAAAGTGGGAGACCTGGGTTCAATCCGTGGGTTGGGAAGATCCCCTGGAAAGGGAAAAGGGTACCCCCGCCAGTATTCTGACCTGGAGAATTCCATGAACTGTATAGGCCATGGGGTCACTAGGAGTCGGATGTGACTAAGTCACTTTCACTTTCTTAAAACAGATAACACAAAATTATCACTTGATTTTAGAATCAAAAAGTTTACTTTTAAATCCCTGATCTAGCTCATGTTAATTGCTTAACCATGAACAAGTTCATTTATTTGAGCTCTTGATTTTTTCTTTTTTAATCTGCAAGGTAGAGGTTATTACCCAGTCTGTAAGATCTTTTTCATCTAACCATCTGAATTACAGTAGGAACAGAAGAAAAGGTAGCTACTACAGTTGCTCTCATTTTTGCATACTTGTTCTTGAGAGGTCATATATTTGGAATTGATTCCTCATGTTGTCACAAGTTTGCTGAAATCTTTTGTGCATCTATTCTTTAAATGTACCTGCTTTAGTTATTCAGTTCCACAAAAACTGTAGGATCATCCTCAAAGAAGGTATAAATCTGAAGATATGTTTTGCCTCCTCCTCAGCACCTCCTTCATCTTAGCTAAACTGATTCAAATGGGAGTAAAGATGTTTCTGAAAGAATTTTAACCACAGGAATACCATTTAACCAGTAGTGTTCTTCCCCCTTTCCAGAATGATTCATTATCAGGATTTTACTTGGCTTCCCTTTATTGTACAATAGAAAATTAATGATGTTTTGGTTGCAATCTTAAGCCAAGGTCAGTAGCAGCTGCTGCGCACTTGTTTGAAATGCCTATTTTCTTCCACTCATTTCTGACCCTTCAGAATCCTGTTATCAGTGCCTGCACATTTTTTGGTAACTGATTGTCATTACATTGTAAGGATGCTGCCTGGATGATTGCTCCTCAACCAGAGATGTCAGCCAGCTGAAACACACCAGGAGAAAACAAAGGACATTCCTGACTTGGGGAAAAAATGGAGCAGGGAAAATTTACATGTGTTTGACATTTATATTCTTTTGAGTAACTTTTGTCTCTTTGAAAATTCCCTGAACTTACTACCTCAAGCAGAAAAATGGAATTGAAATATGAGGGAGAAAAGAAAATCTGCTTTGAAGATGGAGAGTTAGGATAAAGAATTAGATGGTCTCTCTGAATACATTTTTTGGTTATGGAAAAGGACAGAATTGTAAAATTAACAAGGTCACAATAACTTTACTTCCTGATGTATTGGAAAATAGTCATATAAAACCATAATACGTCTGTAGGCCTGTTCGACAAGTGCTTCCTAATAGCTTCTTTCTATCTCTCCTTTGCATCAAGATGTGCTTGTGTGGATGTTTTTTGTTTTTTGTTTTTTTTTTTTTCATTATCGATCAAATATAAGGAGACTGCTTTGAAGAAATTCTTACTAATGTATGGGGGTCTCCATGTTTCAACAATAGAAATTTCTTGCATGCTGAGCTTCTGATGTCAAATGGTGGAATTTCACATGTTCTTATGGTTTGGCCACTAAGTCCTGTCCAACTCTTTTGAGGCCCCATGGACTATAACCTGCCAGGCTCCTCTGTCCATTGGGTTTCCCAAGGCAAGAAAATTAGAGTGGGTTGCCATTTCCTTTTCCAAGGGACCTTTCCAAGCCAGGGATCGAACCCATGTCTCCTGCATTGCAGGTGGATTCTTTACCACTGAGCCACTAGGGAATTTCACATGAAGATGATTAAGCCCCAGTGGTGGCACTAGGGCCCTGACCTCAACCTTTATGTCACTTTATAACAAGTGCAGAGCTTATCACTGGTGTGTGCTCTGTAGAGTAAGATGAGCAGAACTTACTTTCTAATAAAGTGTTGGTGAAAGAGGGTGATCCTTTTAGAATCTTACATTGCACACAACTTTCAGTATCAGAGGTTTTCTCTATCGACATGAAACCATTGATACTTTCTTCCATTATCTGACTCTCAATAGGTAAGACGCCTAAGAACACAGTACCTGGGTGCTGCTGTTTCTATAGTTAAAGCAGTTTCTAAATTTTCAAATCCTCAAAATCTTTTGCAAATAAGTTTTTTTTGGGAGCCCAATGCATTATATATACGTGTGTGTGTGTGTGTGTATGTATATATGTATGTATGTATATATGTAGGTATGTAGCTGATTTACAATGTTGTATTAGTCTCTTATGTACAGAAAAGTGATTCAGTTCTATGTGTATATATAAACATATACTTTTTCATAGTCTTTTCCATTATGGTTTATTAAAGAATATTGAATATAGTTAGTTCCCTGTGCTATAGAGTAGGACCTTGTTGTTCATCCATAAGTGATAGTTTTTTAAAAAGAATATGGTTGATGCAGGATGATAACTCAAATTTCTGCCCTATTGCCCTCTCCTTCACCTTAATGATATCCCTGCTGCATCTTACCAGTATCCCACAGGTTCCAGGAAACAGTTTACAAAACACTATTGTAAGGAAGCCCAAGAAGTATTTGCATTATCAGAAGAGGGTTGCATTGGTTAGGGTTGCACTGACCTCTAGAGGCCAATTTAAGTAACACCATCATTGGGGGGGAATGTATGTTTTCCCTCTTGCCTTTCCACAAAATTGTTTGTTTGTTTGTTTTTTCAGGAACATTTGATAGGTTTTGAATTTTAATATTTCCATTAACCTACAGTCCCAGAGCATTTTTGCACTCTGAAAGAGATTGTCAGAGATCATGTGAATATTTTTCAGTTTTTCTCATCTCCCCAAATGACTTCTTCTATCCACTCACATATGCAGGCATCACTGTAGGGCATATTTAGCCTTTTGTGAATTTTTATGAATTTTAACCAGGGTTTCATGCAGTATAGAAGATAGAGATGACTAGTATAAAATCTGTATTTATGAAAGTGAAAGTGAAGACCCCATGGACTGTAGCCTATCAGGCTCCTCCATCCATGGGATTTTCCAGGCAAAGTGCTGGAGTGGATTGCCATTTCCTTCTCCAGGGGATCTTCCTGACCCAGGAATCGAACCCGGGTCTCCCACATTGCAGCCAGACGCTTTACCGTCTGAGCCACCAGGGAAGCAATCTATGCCAAATGGGTAGAAGGGCTGCAAAAAGAGATGAGGATTCCTGAAGAACCACAGAATTATATGTATCTGCAGACTGACCATTAGATGTAGGCCTAATGAATCCTACTTGGAAATTTTTGAGTTTGAAATGAGTCAAATTCAAACAGTGGCTTAATCAAAATAAATTTATTGGTTCATGTAACTGAAAAGTCAGGGATTGGAGCCATTGTCAAACTTTGGATACAGTCATCCAGCGTCTGTCTCTCTTGCTTTCCATGCACTATTTCTCCATCTGAGCTAACCCCAATATCTCATTCCACAGGTTGAATTCATCCAGACATCAGGTACAAGGCAAGGTCTGGAGAAGTGACACTGCTGCAATTTCAGGCTTAAATCAACCACAAATAGCAACTCCAGAGGTAAGAGTTTCTTTTCCTACCATGAGATTAGGAAATCCCAGGGACAGTTTCTGTTGGCAAGTTTGGGTCATATTCCCATCTGTGGGCCAGTCAGTGGTCAGGAAGCCTGATATTATTTTCAATCCTGTTTCCCTATCAGAATATTCTTTTAAAAATTATTGAAGTATAGTTGATTTACAATGTTGTGTTAATTTTTGCTGCATGGCAAAGTGACTCAGTTACACATACATGTATGTATTTATATATATATATATATATAGTTCATATACTTTTCCATTATGGTTTATCAGAGGATACTGAATGTA
This sequence comes from Bison bison bison, assembly GCF_000754665.1. Taxonomy (NCBI): domain Eukaryota; kingdom Metazoa; phylum Chordata; class Mammalia; order Artiodactyla; family Bovidae; genus Bison; species Bison bison. The sequence continues at coordinate 4,354,748 of NW_011495062.1, read as the reverse complement.
GTTCCTTGTGCTATATGGTAGAAACTTGTTTATCCATTCTATATATAATAGTTTGCATCTGCTAATACCAAAGTCCTAATCCTTAACTCCTCCACTCTTCCTCCTCTTCAGCAACCACAAGTTGATTTTCTGTGTCTGTGACTGTTTCTCTTTCATAGATATGCTCATCTATGTTGTATTTTAAATTCCATGTATAAGTGATATCATATGGTATTTGTCTTTCTCTTTATTACCTCACTTATGATGATTTCTAGGCCTGTTCATGTTGCTGTAAGCTGGAGTGGGTCCCATTTATTTTTGTTTTCAATTCTGTTGCCTTGGGAGATCAACCTAAGGAAAACATTGGTAACATGTATGTCGGAGAATGCTGCCTATGTTCTCCTCTAGGAGTTTTATGGTGTTATGTCTTATATTTAAGTTGTTAAGCCATTTTGAGTTTATTTTTGTATGTGGTATGAGGGTATGCTCAAACTTCATTGACATACACGAGTGTCCCCCAACTTTTCCAACATCACTTGATGAAGAAACTTTCTTTTCCCATTGTGCATTCTTACCTCCTTTGTCAAAGATTAACTGTCCTTTGGTGTGTGGGTTTAAGCTGTCTATTATGTTCCATTGGCCCATATGTCTATTTTTCTGCCAGTACCATGCTGTTTTGATTACTGTAGCTTTGCAGTATTGTCTGAGGTCTGGGAAGGTTATATTTCCTGCTTTGTTCTTTTTCCTAAGGATTGCTTTGGCAATTTTGATCTTTTATGGTTCCATATAAATTTGGGGACTATTCTAGTTCTATGAAAAATGTCCTTGGTAATTTGGTAAGTTTCACAGTAGATCTATAGATGGCTTTGGTTAATATGGCCATTTTAACACATTATTGACTGGAAATGTTTTATAGTTTGGTATCTTCTGTTACCTGAACATTATCAACCAGAGGCATATCATTGTGTTTTTATGGAGTGATACAATTAACATCACGTGTGAAGTTGTTAGAGCTTAAAATTGATCATGGTTCTTCATATAACTTATGATTATCATTATCAATCACATTTTGCTCCATTAGGTTTTTGTTCCAACCTTGTGTATATTGTAAATGCAAGGGTATTACCATCAAATTTTCAAAGATGACATATTGAGAAATTTTGAGTGAAATAGAATTTTTTGGTAAATTTTATACAGATACCTTTTATGATTGTCAGAGTATATAGTCTCAGAAATGATAGTTCTAGAGAATATTGTTCTGATTCAGACAATGTGAATATTAGAGCAACCAAAAGTCAAGAAACCTTAGTGATTGATTCTGATATAAAAAGTGATAGTCTCAGAAAATGATAGTTCTATCAGAGCTATATAGTCTCAGAAAATGATATATAGTGTCAGAAAATGATAGTTCTAGAGAATATTGTTCTGATTCAGACAATGTGAATATTAGAGCAACCAAAAGTCAAGAAACCTTAGTGATTGATTCTGATATAAAAAGTGATAGTCTCAGAAAATGATAGTTCTATCAGAGCTATATAGTCTCAGAAAATGATATATAGTGTCAGAAAATGATAGTTCTAGAGAATATTGTTCTGATTCAGACAATGTGAATATTAGAGCAACCAAAAGTCAAGAAACCTTAGTGATTGATTCTGATACAAAAAGTGAAAATGAAACTCATGTAAAAGACTTTTTACAGGTGTGTCAGGTGTAACTATTGAATGTAATAACCTGCAAAGTGTTAGTGAAATAACAGAATTAATTTACGGCTGGCCAAAATAAAAATTGCTGGCCATAGGCATTAGTTTCTGCAAGAATCCGGTGGTTAAGAATGAATTTATAATATTAATTCTTCCAATCAAAGAGTGGCATATGTTTCCATTTCTTTGAATCATCTTCACTTTCATTTATCAATATTTTATAGTTCTCAGGATATAAGTCTTTCATCTCTTCAGTCTGGTTTATTACTGAGGGTTTTTTTTTGGCTGTGATTTTACAAAGGATTGTTTATTTATATTATATTTCTGATATTGCATGTTTAGTGTAAAGAAATGCAACATATTTTGTATGTTAATTGTGTTTCTGACACCTTGCTGAATTTATCAGCTCTAGTAGTTTTGTGTTGGAGTCTTTATGGCTTTTTGTATATACTATCATGTCATTTGCATATAATGACAAATTTACCTTTTCGCTACCAATTTGAATATCTTTTATTTATTTTTCTTTACTGATTACTATGGTTAGGACTTCCAACATTGTGTTAAAGAGAATTGGTGAAAGTGAGCATCCTTGTCTTGTTCCAGACTTTAGCAGGGAAGACTTTGTTTTTCATCCTTGAGTATTATATTGGCTGTGGGTTTGTCATAAATAGCTTTTATTATGTTGAGATATGTTCCTTATGCACCCACTTTGGTAAGAGTTTTTATCATAAATGGCTATTGAATTTTATTGAATGTTTTCTTCTGTATTTTTTGAGATGATCATGCAGGTTTGTCTTTTCTTTTGCTTATGTGGTGTATCACATTGATGGATTTGCCCATACTGAACCATGTGACTGTGGGATGAATCCAACTTGATCGTGGTATATGATCTTTTATATGTGTTGTTGGATTCAGTTAGCTATACTTTGTTGGGAATTTTTGCATCTATATTCATCAAAGATATTGGCTTGTAATTTTCTTTTTTGTAGTTATATGATGGCTTCATGGAACGTCTTTGGGAGTATTCCTTCTTCAGTCTTTTGGAAGAGGTTGAGAAGGATTGGTATAAGTTCTTCCTTGTGTTTGGTAGAATTCGTCTGTGAAACATCTGGCTTTGGATTTTTGTTTGTAGGCAGTTTTTTAAATTAGAGATCCATTTCACTTCTTGCAATCTGTTTGATCAAGTTGTCTGTTTCTTCTTGGTTCAGTTTTGGTAGGTTGCATATTTCTAGAAAGTTGTCCATTTCTTCTAGATTGTTTAATTTGTTGGCATATAGTAGTTCATGGTATCCTCTTGCAATTTTTTGTATTTCTGTAATATCAGTTGTGATTTCTCCTCTTTCATTTCTTATTTTGTTTATTTGGAATTGTCTCTTTTCTTTGTGAACCTGGCCAGAGGTTTGTTAATTTTGTTTACCCAGATTTGGCTTTATTGTATTTTTTTTCCTACTGTTTTAATCTCTATTTTATTGATTTTCTCTCTGACCTTTATTATCTTCTTCCTTCAGCTGACTTTTGATTTTGTTTGTTATTTTTAAATTATTTTAGGTGCTATGTTACAGTGTTTGAAAATTTTCTTTTTTTTTTTTTTTAAGAAGGCCTATATCACTATGAACTTCCCTCTAAGAACTGCCTTTGCTGCATCCCATGGATTTTGTATGGTTGTGTCATTTGCCTCAAGGTATTTTTAAATTTCTTCTTCATTTTCATCATTGACCCGTTGGTTTTCTCACAGCATGTTGTTTAGTCTCCATGTAATTGTTTTTTTCTTGCTTATTTTCCTGTGGTCGTGTTCTAGTTTCAGGTCACTGTGGTCAGAAAAGATGCTTGAAATAGCTCCTACACGCTTAGATTTGTTGAGGTTTGTCTGTGGTCTAGTATGTGGTCAATCATAGAGACTAGTCGACGTGCACTTGAATGTGTGTTCTGCTTGTTGGTAATGTAATGTTCTGAAAATATCAATTGAATCTAGTTGTTCTATTGTATCATTTAGGATCTCTGTTGCCTTATTAATTTGTCTCGAAAATCTGTCCTTTGATGAATGGAGTGTTAAAATCTCCTATTATTATTTTATTTCTATCAGTTTCTCCCTTTATGTCTGCTTGTATTTATTTTATGTATTTGGGTTCTCCTATATTGTTTTTGTCACTAAGTCATGTCTGACTCCTGTGACCCCATGGAGTGTAGCCTGCCAGGCTCTTCTGTCCATAGGATTTCCCAGGCAAGAATACTTGAGTGGGTTGCCCTTTGATGAGTGTTGTATCCTCTCCTTGTATCGATCCTTTTATTATTACATAATGTCCCTCTTTTGGGGTTTCCCTGATGGCCCAGATAGTAAAGAATCTGCCTGCAATGAGGGAGACCTGAATTTGATCCCTGGGTTGGGAAGACCCCCCTGGAATAGGCCATGGCAACCCACTCCAGTATTCTCATCTGGAGAATCCAAGGACAGAGGAGCCTGGAAGGCTACAGTCCATAAGGTCGCAACATGTTGGACACAACTGAGTGACTAAGCACACATTGTCCTTCTTTATCTTTCTTTATTAATTTTGTTTCAAGTCTAATTTGTCTGACATGAGTATTGTGACTCTCACTTCCTTGTCATTTCCGTTAGCATGGAATATCTTTTTCCACCCCCTCACTTTCAATCTATGTGTCTCCTTTGCCCTAAAGTGAATCTCTTTTAGGTGGCATATTGTAGGCTCTTCTTTTTTTTTAATTCATTCTGCCACTCTGTGTTTTTTGATTGGAACATTTAGTTCATTGACTTTTAAGATAATCATTGATTGATATGTATTTATTGCCATTTTAAACCTTGTTTTTCCATTGATTTTATAGTTCTTCCTTGTCTTTTTTTGTTCTTCCTTTTGTGGTTTAATGATTTCCTTCTTTACTATGCTTATGTTCTCTTCTTTTTGGCTTTTGTGAATCTATTATAAGTTTTTGATTTGTGGTTACTTTGTTTTTCAAGTATATTAACCCTTTCCTTAATCTATTTGCTTAAGACTCTTCCCTTGTGGCTCAGCTGGGAAAGAATCCATCCACCTGCAATGAGGGAGACCTGGGTTTGATCCCTGGGTTGGGAAGATCCCCTGGAGAAGGGAAGGCTACCCACTCCAGTATTCTGGCCTGGAGAATTCCATGGACTGTATAGTCCATGGGGTTGCAAAGAGTCAGACACAACTGAGCGACTTTCACTTTAGACTGTTAGTCACGTAGGCTCAAACACTGTCTTGGGAAAAATAAATCTACATTGTCATCCTCTTCCACATTTTATGGTTTTGATATTCTGTCTTACATCTTCATGTCCATCCTTTTACTTTTCATTTTGGTTATTATTGCTTTCTCACAAATATTTTTATTTTTTTAAATGTGTATACTGGCTTATTTATTTCCTTTCCAATTGTGTTTTCCTTTTCCCTATAGATTCTTACTTATTTTCTATTTAGAGAAGACCATTTAAGAAGACCATGTTTCTCTTAAGATAGGCTTAGTATTGCTGTATTCTTTCAGTTTTTGTTTATCTGAAAACTTCTTTCTCCTTCTATTCTACATGATAGTCTTACTGAGCAGACTAGGTAAGGTTGCAGATTTTTCCCTTTTCGAACATTGAATGTATTGTGCTGCTCCCTTCTAGCTTGCAACATTTCTGTAGACAAATGAGCTTATAACATTATGGAGGTTCCCCTGTAGTTAACTCTGTTTTCTCTTGCTGCCTTTAGAATCCTTTATTTAAATTTTGCCATTTTTATTATAATATGTCTTGGTATGGGTCTCTTTGGTTTTGTCTTGTTTTGTCTTGTCTCTGTGCTTCGTGTACTTGGGTATGTTTTCGTTTTTAGGTTTGGGATGTTTTTAGCCATAATTTCAAAAGCTCTTGGGGTGATTTTAAAAATAAATAATGCTTATCCAAAGAAACTTCATTTGGTAAGACTTCTGAGGAGTCTGTTTGCAAAGTTACTTTAGCTAACCTCAGAGGAAGCTTCATCTCATGACCTTATGATTCCACTCTGTTTTAAATAAAAGTATTCTGCCCAGTTCGATCATTTTGTTCTCCCTTTCTGTATCTCCTCCTTCTGGGATTCCTTTTATGTGCAGATTGGAATGCCTTATATTATCCCATAGGTCTATTATATTGCTTTATTTTTATTTTTTCTTTTGGCTTTTTGTTTACTGTTCTATTTCAGTGATTTCCATCATTCTACCTTCCAGATAACTTATTCCTTCTTCTACATTATTCATTCTGTTACTCATTACCGTTAGCTCAGCCTTTAACTCAACAAACGAATTTTCTAATTTTTCTTGGCTCCTCCTTATAGTTTCTAGTTCCTTTTTACAATAATTTGCATTTCTTTCAACAACTCTCCATAATTCCTTCAGACTTTCATTGTTTTTTGAACTCAGAGTCTATTAAACTGAAAGTGATAGTTACTCAGTTGCATCCTACTCTTTGCGACCCATGGACTGTAGCCTGCCAGGCTCCTCTGTCCATGGAATTCTCCAGGCGAGAATACTGGAATAGGTAGGTATTCCCTTCTCTAGGGGATCATCCCAGGTCTCCTGCATTGCAGGTAGGTTCTTTACCATTGAGCCACCAGGGCCATTATCAGACTGAAGAGGTTTGTTTCATTGCTTGTTCTTTGAGAGGAATTCTCCTGATCCTTTATTTGGGAGTGCTTCCTTTGTGTCTTCATTTATTTATATTTCTCTTGCTCTATGAGTTTAGGAGACACAATTATCCTCTACGGTCTTGAGGGCTATTTTTATGTGGCAGCATCCCAGTATAGCCTGTGTGGCTTTAATATATTTACACGCAAGGGCTGCTTTTAGTGTGCCTCCCTGCTGGCTCTTTTCTCAGTATATGCTGGCCATTATTCCCTTGATAGGAGATTTGGCTAATCTTATGGTGACCAGATCCTGCAGTGGCTACTGTGAGGGGCCTCTTCACTCTGTGGTTGCTACTACCTTGTCAGGGGCCTGGTCTGTTCCCTAGTTTTTGGAGTAGAGGCCCCCAGATCCATTTCTGGGCTCTGAGCTGGGGTGTACGGTAAATGGAATTTAGCACTTCTATTGGAAGAGGAGGCACTGAGTATTCCCCCTGTGTGAAAACTGTTCACTGGTCATTGTGCTCTGTTGTGTCACCTGTCATTTGTCATGTAGGCTCACAAAATACACTATTGTTAGCATTGCCCTTGGCCCCATCTCAATCTTGTATATCCCAGAAATTGGCCCTATCCTTCAGACATTGTTTTCACAAGAGCACTGGCACAGATCCACTGAAGTCAGGTCCTGGAACTGCCGTAGTCATGCACTTGGCCCCACTGTGGGAGCTATGGAGGCAGCTCAGACCCTGGCCTGGACCAGCCCCCACTTGTACATGCCCACAAAGCCCACAGCTGCTAACACCAGACACTTTCCAGTTGTGGGCACTCACATGTCCTGCAGGTGCTGAGTTTATGAAGCCAGTGGCAGAAGTTTAATCTGGTGCACGCAGCTGCAGTCAGAGTTCATCTCTGCATCTTAAATCTTACGGCCCCTGGAGCTCAGCTGTGAGTGGGCAACCCACTGATGTTTATTCCTAGAGCCTGCTGAAGTGGTGACTGGGGCATGAGAGCCCAGGGAGGTGGGAAACTCAGAGGCAGTGGCAGGGGTGCAGTCTGATGGAGCCCATGGAGGCAGGGGCTAGCACATGGAAAAAGAGACGATAAAGGCAGCTCCATCCTTCCCTTCACACACCTCTTAACAATAGTACTTTGCTTCTATGCTAAGTCTAGACTTCTGCAAATACAACCCCCCGTGCCCCCCTAGCCCCCCAACCCAAGCAGGGTTGTAGCCATAATGCACTTTTGCCCCTCCAGGCTGTCTCTGCACAGCCAACAGCAGTCCTCTCCCTGGGGTTGTCCTCTGAACCCTGAGTTCCAGCCTGCTTGTGCCAGCAGATGTGGATCTCAGGCTGGAGAATGCAAAGTAGTGGTGCAAGCCACCTCTGCGTGGTTCTCTCTGTTCTGCCTGTTGCAAACTGGTGGTTGTGCTCTCCTTGGAGCCTCTGAAGGTCTCTTTCTGTCCAGGAGGCTGATCTCCCTGCCAGCAAGGGGGCTTCCTGAGTGCAGGGACCTTTCCTCTTTTTCAGCTTCCTCCCAGGGTGCAGGTCCCACCCCACTTCCTGTTTTCTTCTTTGTTTTATCCTACCCAGTCACAAGGAGATCTTTCTTGTCCTTTCATAGGTTTGAGGTCAGCTAGTGTTGAGTAGGTGTTCTGTGGGAATTCCTCTATTTGTAGATGTATTTCTGATGTATTTGTGGGAGGAGGTGAGTTCTCCATCCTCTTACCCTACCCTCTTGAATACCCACCCTATCAGAGTATTCTTCTAATTTACCTCATTTCCTTCCCTCACATTTCCCTCATTTCATTATATTTACCTCATGTCCCTCAACCAAATCTTCTGGCTAGGTCATACTTTAAAATGATATTTAATTATGTTGCTGCTCTGAAATAATACTTGCATTTTCATGGAACTCTCCAAAGACTTCACGCAGATTTTGGGAATAAAGACACAGAGGCCACTTGGAATTAATGTGGCTCTACAGGAAGAATGAGAAGCAAAAATCAAAGGAAAACCAAGCAAGAAATCTGAATGGGGTGAACAGCAAGTATGCTGCTGCTGCTGCTAAGTCGCTTCAGTCGTGTCTGACTCTGTGACCCCATAGACGGCAGCCCACCAGGCTCCCACGTCCCTGGGATTCTCCAGGCAAGAACACTGGAGTGGGTTGCCATTTCCTTCTCCAATGCATGAAAGTGAAAAGTGAAAGTGAAGCCGCTCAGTTGTGTCCAACTCTTAGGGACCCCATGGATTGCAGCCTACCAGACTCCTCCATCCATGGGATTTTCCAGGCAAGAGTGCTGGAGTGGGGTGCCATTGCCTTCTCTGGAACAGTAGGTATAGTCTTCCTGATAATCCAGAAATGGCAGGTATTTAACATGCAGACCACCAATGCCCTTCGTGGGCCCTTGGCAGACATCTGTAATCAATCACACTGCTCTTTCTGCTAAGCCTCAGAATCTCTTCAAAAGAACCCTCTAGGAACTGACTTTTGACATGCAATGTAAGCTTATTTAGCCTTACTGGCATAACCAAAATTCTCCATTCTTTATCATTCTCTTTTGTTCTTCTCCAACATTCAGAACCTTAGGGGCATCTTGAAAGTTCTGAAAATATACGGATTTAAATTTCCTAGAAGAGTCTGTATGCTGGGATCATAGGATACTGCTCTCGTTGTTTCTGTTTCATTTAAAAGAATGAGACCATTGACTAATGGAAAAGACTTAGGGTGATGAGACAGAAAAGAAGCTTTGGCATGTTTTACTTCTTTTGGTTTTCTTCTGAAAGCCATCCTTACAATGCTGTCATTGAATACCTGGCCAATTCTTATTGATGTTAAGAAAGAAGCCCTCTACGCCTCACATCGCTTACTATCCACATTAACATCACTCTACTATTATATCTTCATTGATTTAACTTTACTCTTTTGGAAAATGCTTGCACAAGGAAATAAATATTGCAAATAACTTTATCATGCATTCTGAAGATCCACCAACTCTTCCAGGAGGGAAAAACAGGAAACGAGTTTACATCCTAAGATGTTTTGAGCATGCCCCCTCAAAATTCCACCATACTGTGTCCACGAATTCCAAACTATTTTATCACGATTCTTACCCAATCCTAACCAAACTCCCTGCATTAAAAGATATGCTTCTCAGTAGGCTTAAAACATCATAAATGTTCTCAGCTTGCCCTCTTCCATTTGTGAGTATATGAAGACTCTTTGAAGGTAGTGTTCTCATGTTAGGAAGAAATAAAATGTTGTCGTATCAAGTTCTTTGGGTGATATTTTAGGGGAACCACTGTATGACAATGTCAATAGTCCCTGAGCTATAAATTTAAGTTCAGGTGAATCCAACCAATGCTTACTGGACAGTTTTTATTAATAAAATGCCTATACCTAGAATTTCAGTGGAAGGAGCTTAAAAGATGAGTAAGACACACCTGCTTTCTAAATCCTCCAACTAGTCGAGATATACCAGGCATATGAGTGCCATAATAAATGTTATTAGCTGGGTTGTTTAAAATACTTATTTGTTTAGCTACCTAGCTAGTTACCTGTGCAGGTCTTAGTTATGGCATGCGGGATCTAGTTCCCTGACCAGGGATCAAGCCCAGGCCCCCTGCGTTGGGAGCATGGTCTTAGCCTCTGGACCCACCAGGGATGTTGCTATCAGCTGGTTTTTAGATAAAGAATTAATTGCAACTAGAATCTCTCAGAGACTTCTTGGAGGTGGTTTGTTTGAATTTTCACACTGAAACAAAAGAAATACTATGTTCAAATGGGAATGGAAGTGAGGGGAGAGCATTCTAGACTCAGGCTATAGGCGCCAAGGGCAAAGAGGAGGAAAAGGTCAGAGTATGTCTCCAAAACTCAAGTAGACATGTGGGGTGGTATTAGAGACAGAAATAAGGCTGGAAAGTTGGATGCAGATTAAGCATCATGGACTTGGAAGGCCAGAAAGGAGCTCTAGGTTTGATTCTGTGTGCAGTGAGCACTTAGGTTTTTGAACTCACTATACTTCCTCCCTCTCCCCACCTGTCCCTCTGTCTTCCTCCCTCAGTCCCTTGTTCTCTCCCATTTCCCACAACCCCTCCTCTCTCCAATCCTTTCCTTTTCACTTAATTGAATCTCCTCTTATCTCTCTCATCTCTGAGGCTCATATGCTCTTGTTGTCTCTGTGATCTCCAGTATTTGTATTCTCTCCTCTCCACAGCTTGCTCTTGTTCCAATTTTTCCTCTTCGTCTAACACTCCAGCTCCCCTCCTGCTATTAGGTATTTTACTCACTGCTGTCCCCCGTCCCCTTGCTTCTTGCTTGAGACCCTCAGTCTTACCTCCTGCCTCTCACCCTCAATCAGGCTTTCTCTTGCCTTCTATGTTTGTGTCATCTTTATTCCTTTTCACTGCAGCTAGTCTTTCTCTGTGTGGCTAGGAAAATGGAACCTTATTTCCTGACTAATGACCCAAAGGCAAGATCTCTCTCTCTTTTTTTCCCCTGCAGCATCAAATTGAACAATCCCACAGAAAGGCTCTGATTGGCCATATAAGCCTTGGCTTATGTATTGACCCCAGGATCAATTATTGCAGTCAGGGGAATGGGTGCTGACAGTAGTGAAGCTTCTTTTCCGTGCTGAAACCTGTGGCTGGTAGCCCGTCCAGAACCACAGAAACCAGCAAAGGGTGGGTTCCCCAAGGCATCAGTGCTGGACAGACTAGAAACAGCAGATGCTCACTTTGTGATTATTACATTTCCCTTTCACATGTGAGGAAACAGACACCCAGGGTGTCAAATGAGTCTCCTGGTCACAACCATCCCAATCTGAACTGACTTTGAATCTTTTTCTTAATCTCTTCATGATGCCCTCATTCTCTTACTAATTTTAAATGAAGTGTTTGCTACAGTCTTTGTATTGCAAATATAGCCAGTGACTTTTGAATTCAAACCAGTATTTGAATTATAACAGTTGACCTAGGCCATTCAAGTATGATCTAAATCAAATCCCTTATGATTATACAGTGGAAGTGAGAAATAGATTTAAGGGCCTAGATCTGATAGATAGAGTGCCTGATGAACTATGGAATGAGGTTCGTGACATTGTACAGGAGACAGGGATCAGGACCATCCCTATGGAAAAGAAATGCAGAAAAGCAAAATGACTGTCTGGGGAGGCCTTACAAATAGCTGGGAAAACAAGAGAAGCGAAAAGCAAAGGAGAAAAGGAAAAATATAAGCATCTGAATGCAGAGTTCCAAAGAATGGCAAGAAGAGATAGGAAAGCCTTCCTCAGTGATCAATGCAAAGAAATAGAGGAAAACAACAGAATGGGAAAGACTAGAGATCTCTTCAAAGAAAATTAGAGATACCAAGGGAACATTTCATGACAAAGATGGGCTACGATAAAGGACAGAAATGATATAGACCTAACAGAAGCAGAAG
>NW_011495062.1:4342762-4342929 GCF_000754665.1 Bison bison bison | reverse complement strand
TGAATGATGATGCTGTGAAAGTGCTGCACTCAATATGCCAGCAAATTTGGAAAACTCAGCAGTGGCCACAGGACTGGAAAAGGGCAGTTTTCATTCCGATTGCAAAGAAAGGCAATGCCAAAGAATGCTCAAACTACCACACAATTGCACTCATCTCACATGCTAGT
>NW_011495062.1:4335020-4341931 GCF_000754665.1 Bison bison bison | reverse complement strand
GGAGTATGTCAAGGCTGTGTATTATCACCCTGCTTATTTAACTTATATGCAGAGTACATCATGAGAAACGCTGGACTGGAAGAAACACAAGCTAGAACCAAGATTGCTGGGAGAAATAACAATAACCTCAGATATGCAGATGACACCACCCTTATGGCAGAAAGTGAAGAGGAACTCAAAAGCCTCTTGATAAAAGTGAAAGTGGAGAGAAAGTGGAGCTTAAAGCTCAACATTCAGAAAACTAAGATCATGGCATCCACTCCCATCACTTCATGGGAAATAGATGGGGAAACAGTGGAAACAGTGTCAGACTTTATTTTTTGGGGCTCCAAAATCACTGCAGATGGTGATTGCAGCCATGAAATTAAAAGACGCTTACTCCTTGGAAGGAAAGTTATGACCAACCTAGATAGCATATTCAAAAGCAGAGACATTACTTTGCCAACAAAGGTTCATCTAGTCAAGGCGATGGTTTTTCCTGTGGTCATGTCTGGATGTGAGAGTTGGACTGTGAAAAAGGCTGAGGGCTGAAGAATTGATGCTTTTGAACTGTGGTGTTGGAGAAGACTCTTGAGAGTCCCTTGGACTGCAAGGACATCCAACCAGTCCATTCTGAAGGAGATCAGCCCTGGGATTTCTTTGGAAGGAATGATGCTAAAGCTGAAACTCCAGTACTTTGGCCACCTCATGCGAAGAGTTGACTCATTGGAAAAGACTGTGATGCTGGGAGGGCTTGGGGGCAGGAGGAGAAGGGGACGCCAGAGGATGAGATGGCTGGATGGCATCACTGACTCGATGGACGTGAGTCTGAGTGAACTCCGGGAGTTGGTGATGGACAGGGAGGCCTGGCGTGCTGTGATTCATGGGGTCACAAAGAGTCAGACACGACTGAGCGACTGAACTGAACTGACCTGGTCTGTACCCCACCCCACTCTTTCCTCCACTTGTTTCCTTCCTGTCTCTTTTTTCTAAGAAAACAGCTGAGGAGAGGGGACCCAACTCTTACCTAACTAAATTCTTCAGTGTACATTTTCTTCTTTTAAAGAATAACATTCTAACATTTCCAAATGCTGAATACTTTAGTACTGAAGTATCCACTTGCCAGAATGCCAGAGTCTAGCTGGGAAGCTCAGTGAGAGTTTCTCTGAAGATCAGATGATAGAATAGTTCTCTTTGTTTTTATAAGACTAGAGAGTGATGCCCCAGGCTGAGCATCCTAATGTCTAGGTAAATATGCAGTACCATATTATTTTAAATCAGGATTAAAGCTTTAAGCAGACATGGCATGTGTCAAAACAGAAAACACCAGTTAACATCCAGGACATAGGGAAAAGTGCCTTTGGTAAACTATAATTTCTTTCTACATTAGGGAAGAGGTATGTTGCTCTTCTCTAATTTAATGTCTTTAATGGATTTCTTTCTAAATGTAAAAGTAATAATTGCACATTTGAAAAAGTTTGTGAAAGTATAAAACAGTGAATTAAAAAGAAAAACACAAAGAGCTTGAGGGATCTTTCTAGGCCTTTTTTTTCCTGTTAATGTGTTTACATGGTTCAAAATGTCAGTTCAGTTCAGTCGCTCATTTGTGTCTCTTTGCGACCTGATGGACTGCAGCACACCAGGCTTCCCTGTCCATCACCAACTCCCAGAGCTTGCTCAAACTCATGTCCATTGAGTCAGTGATGCCATCCAACCATCTCATCCTCTGTCAGTCGCTTTTCCTCCTGCCTTCAATCTTTCCCAGCATCAGGGTCTTTTCCAAGGAGTCACTTCTTCACATCAGGTGGCCAAAGTACTGGAGCTTTGGCTTCAGTATCAGTCCTTTCATTGAATATTCAGGGTTGATTTCATTTAGGATTGACTGGTTTGATCTCCTTGCTCTCTAAGGGACTCTCAAGAATCTTTTCCAACACAGTTCGAAAGCATCAATTCTTAAGCGCTTAGCCTTCTTTATGGTCCAACTCTCACATCCACACATAACTACTGAAAAATCATAGCTTTGATTAGACAGATCTTTGTCAGGAAAGTAATGTCTCTGCTTTTTAATATGCTGTCTAAGTTGGTCATAGCTTTTTCCCCAAGGAGCAAGCAACTTTTAATTTTATGGCTGCAGTCACCATCTGCAGTGGTGATTTTGGAGTTCAAGAAAATAAAGTCTCTCACTGTTTCCATTGTTTCCCCATCTATTTGCCATGAAGTGATGAGACCAGATGGCATGATCTTCGTTTTTTGAATGTTGAGTTTTAAGCCAGCTTTTTCACTCTCCTCTTTCACTTTCATCAAGAGGCTCTTTAGTTCCTCTTCACTTTCTGCCATAAGGGTGGTGTCATTAGCACATCTGAAGTTATTGGTATTTCTCCTGGCAATCTTGATTCCAGCTTGTGCTTCTTTCAGCCCAGTGTTTCTCATGATGTACTTTGCATCTAAGTTAAATAAGCAGGGTGATAATATACAACCCTGACAGACTCCTTTCCAAATTTGGAACCAGATGTTGTTTCATGTCCAGCTCTAACTGTTGCTTCCTGACCTGCATACAGATTTCTCAGGATGCAGGTTGGGTGGTCTGAAATTCCTATCTCTTTAAGAATTTCCTATAGTTAGTTGTGATCCACATAGTCAAAGGCTTTGGTATAGTCAATAAAGCAGAAGTAGATGTTTCTCTGGAATTCTATTGTTTTTTCTATGATCCAACATAAATATATAGAAGTTCTCAGTTCATGTACTGTTGAAGCCTGCTGCTGCTGCTAAGTCGCTTCAGTCGTGTCCGACTCTGTGTGACCCCATAGATGGCAGCCCACCAGGCTCTCCCATCCCTGGGATTCTCCAGGCAAGAACACTGGAGTGGGTTGCTATTTCCTTCTCCGCATGTTTTTCAGTTAATTTTACATATACATTTCTACAGTTGCTACTGTTTCAGGTCATTCACATTCTTAGAAAACATGTTTTTTAGTTATCATATAGAGTATTGTAATGTATTTGCACCATGATAATGTATTATTTCCCTGATGCTCAATCTTGATATGGTTTCTAGCTTCTCTCAATGATAAGCTGCCACTGATAGGCTCTCACTTTAGGACTAAATATAGTGCATTTTCTCTGTGAGTTATGGTTTATTTCCTACTTCCATGCTAGGCTTGTATAGTAGGCATAGAGTCTCGAGTACAGTTTTCTAAAGAATAGTTTAAAGAAGGTATTTATTAAACTCTAATTCCAACTCTATGGCCATGTTCCTCTGATGCTGACAAAAAACAGGGGAACTTTAAAATTAACACATTACTGACAAAGGGGAACTTTGTTGCAGACTTTGCTCTAAAGGTCAGAGGCTTATGCAAAAATAACCATCCAGATTTATCACACCTTACATTTTAATATATTGCTTTAGCTATTTTGTTTTTGTTTTTTGTTTGTTTAAGAAGCTCAAACATATGAATACAGTTCAAACTCACTTTCACCCCCTCTCTGCCCTGACAGAATTAAACACAATCCTAAAGTTGGTGAGAATCCTTCCTATCCAATTATCCATATTTTTATCCTTTTAAAAAACATATGCAGGCATTAAAAATGGAAAATAATATTCTTTAGTGTACTTAAATTTTTTTCACTATAACCAACTTGTATTTATCATCCTTGTTTTTCTGCTCAATTGTTTTGGAATGTTTAATTAAGGACTTATCATTTTAACTGCTGTGTGATATTCTCATTGTATAAAGATACTGTGGTTTGTGTACTCACTGATTTATTGACAGATCGTTAGATTTTTCTCTTCTGCTTCCCTACTAAGCATGGCAAACCCATGCTTAACAACTGTCTTCATGCGTGTCTTATTTTGGTGGGTACCGTTTTCTCTTGGTTGCGTACCTAGCAGTGCATTTGCCATGTTAAAGGGCAGGCATGTTTACAGCCTTATGATCTTCACTGAGAGCTTGCTCCCCGAGGTGATTATATCACATTACTTCCTACTGCCTGTGTGTGAGAACTCATCCTCGTTCACCGCTGTTATTGTCAGATTTCCTGCTTTCAGCTGGTCTGAGAAGCATGGATGCTCTGTATTTGCATATTGCATTTGCATTTCCTGTGTTACTGGTGTGGCGCAGCATCTTGTCCTATATGTACTGGTCTTTAGAAGGCTCTTGTTCAGTGCATTTCCTTTGCTTGCCCCCTGTTTACTTTCTGTTGGGTTGTCTTTTACCTTTTATGAGTTGTTCACATAGTCTTGCTGCCAGTTGAGTTAAATGCTTTTTAAATCTCTCTTTTCAGTCTGTGACTTGTACTTTTACCTTATCGAATTATTTGTTGTATAGAAGTTTTAGTTTTTCAACAAATCAAATTTGCAAGGTTTTTTTTTTTTTGGTTACCATTATCTAAGAAGTCCTTTCTGTCCTGTTAAAAGAAAACCATATTCTGATAGGTTCTGCTAAAAGTTTTAAGGTTTGCTGCTCCCATTTAGATTTTCATCCATTTAAAATATATTTCAGGAAATGTTCTGTGGTATAAATACAATTTGATTCTATTTTTCCATATGGGAAAAATTTCCCCAATATCATTTATGAAATACACCATTTCTTCCACCAGTTTGCAATGCCACTTCTGCCATTGTCCAATTTTTCATTTATGTATGCATTTGCTTCTGGGTTCTCTAGTCTGTTCCTCTGGACTGTTTGCCTATCTCTGTTTCAACACAGCATGATTTTAATCATTGTAGTTTCATAGCAACTTTCTCTGCTAGGACGAGTTCTTCTAACTTATTATTCTTGAAGATTGTTGTAGATATTCTTGACTCATTAATCTTCTATAGATTTTACAATCACCTTATCAAGTTGCATGAGAAACTCTAGGATTTTTATCAAAATTGCATTGAAAATTAATATATTAGTTTGGGAAAAATAGACTTTTTAATGATAGTGAATCTACCCATGTACTAATAGGGAATATCTTTCCATTTATTCAAAAATCTTATATTCTATAATAACATTTGGTAATTTTCTTCAGATAGAATCAATATAGTTTTGGTGAGATTTATATTTAAGTACTTCACAGATCTTGTTACTAGGCTAAATGGGGGTAGTTCATCCTATTATATTTTCTGATTGTCTTTTGCTAATATATTGAACATTCTTCATTTTTATTTTGTAATCATGTATCCAGGAAATGTGCTGATCTCTCTTATTGACTTTATCACAAAGTTATGTTTAAATTAGCTTTCTGAATCTATTAGATAACCAAATGGTCTCTTTCTTTCTTTCCTCTGTCTTTTCCAGATAGCATGGTAAGCTACATTAATTCTTTTTAGATGTTAAAACATTTTTGCATAACCAGAATTAACTCGATCTGATCTTGATATTTGCCTTTTCATTTAATTACTAGAATCAACTTGCATTTTTAAATTGTGGTATACAATGTAAAATTCATTTAAACCATTTTAAAATGTACAAGTTACGGGGGAAAACACCAATCTGTTTTCCCTACAGGCTGCACCATTTTACCTTTCCTTTGAGCTATGTATGAAGGTACCAGGATCTTCACAACTTCACTCACACCTCTTGTTTTCTATTTCTTTGAGCATAGTTATTCTAGTGGGTGTGACATAATATTTCATGGTGGTTTTATTTTGCATATTCTTAATGACCATGATGTTGAGCATCTTCTTGTGTGCTTATTGGTAATTTTATTATTTCCCTGGAGAAATGTCTATTCAAGTGTTTGCTCATTTTTAAATAAGGCTGGTGGTCTGTTCTTGAGCTGTAGGTTTTCTTTATATATTCTGGATACTAGGCCCTTCTTTGCAGCCAACGATGGAGAAGCTCTATACAGTCAACCAAAACAAGACCAGGAGCTGACTGTGGCTCAGATCATGAACTCTTTATTGCCAAATTCAGACTGAAATTGAAGAAAGTAGGGAAAACCACTAGACCATTCAGGTATGACCTAAACCAGATCCCTTATGATTATACAGTGGAAGTGAGAAATAGATTTAAGGGCCTAGATCTGATAGATAGAGTGCCTGATGAACTATGGAATGTTTGTGACATTGTACAGGAGACAGGGATCAAGACCATCCCCATGGAAAAGAAATGCAAAAAAGCAAAATGGCTGTCTGAGGAGGCCTTACAAATAGCTGTGAAAAGAAGAGAAGCGAAAAGCAAAGGTGAAAAGGAAAGATATAAATATCTGAATGCAGAGTTCCAAAGAATAGCAAGGAGAGATAAGAAAGCCTTCTTCAGTGATCAGTGCAAAGAAATAGAGGAAAAAACAGAATGGGAAAGACTAGAGAGCTCTTCAAGAAAATCAGAGATACCAAGGGAACATTTCATGCAAAGATGGACTCGATAAAGGACAGAAATGGTATGGACCTAACAGAAGCAGAAGATATTAAGAAGGGGTGGAAAGAGTACACAGAAGAACTGTACAAAAAAGATCTTTATGACCCAGATAATCACGATGGTGTGATCACTGACCTAGAGCCAGACATCCTGGAATATGAAGTCAAGTGGGCCTTAGAAAGCATCACTATGAACAAAGCTAGTGGAGGTGATGGAATTCCAGTTGAGCTATTCCAAATCCTGAAAGATGATGCTGTGAAAGTGCTACACTCAATATGCCAGCAAATTTGGAAAACTCAGCAGTGGCCACAGGACTGGAAAAGGTCAGTTTTCATTCCAATCCCACAGAAAGGCAATGCCAAAGAATGCTCAAACTACTGCACAATTGCATTCATCTCACAGACTAGTAAAGTGGTGCTCAAAATCCTCCAAGCCAGGCTTCAACAATACATGAACCGTGAACTTCCAGATGTTCAAGCTCATTTTAGAAAAGGCAGAGGAACCAGAGATCAAATTGCCAACATCTTCTGGATCATGGAAAAAGCAAGAGAGTTCCAGAAAAACATCTATTTCTGCTTTATTGGCTATGCC
>NW_011495062.1:4333902-4334920 GCF_000754665.1 Bison bison bison | reverse complement strand
AAGAGATGGGAATACCAGACCACCCAACCTGCCTCTTGAGAAATCTGCATGCAGGTCAGGAAGCAACAGTTAGAACTGGACATGGAACAACAGACTGGTTCCAAATAGGAAAAGGAGTACGTCAAGGCTGTATATTATCACCTTGCTTATTTAACTTATATGCAGAGTACATCATGAGAAACGCTGGACTGGAAGAAACACAAGCTGAAATCAAGACTGCCGGGAGAAATATCAATCACCTCAAATATGCAGATGACACCACCCTTATGGCAGAAAGTGAAGAAGAACTCAAAAGCCTCTTGATGAAAGTGAAAGTAGAGAGTGAAAAGTTGGCTTAAAGCTCAACATTCAGAAAACGAAGATCATGGCATCCGGTCCCATCACTTCATGGGAAATAGATGGGGAAACAGTGGAAATAGTGTCAGACTTTATTTTTTTGGGCTCCAAAATCACTGCAGATGGTCACTGCAGCCATGAAATTAAAAGACGCTTACTCCTTGGAAGGAAAGTTATGACCAACCTAGATAGCATATTCAAAAGCAGAGACATTACTTTGCCAACAAAGGTCTGTCTCCTCAAGGCTATGGTTTTTCCTGTGGTCATGTATGGATGTGAGAGTTGGACTGTGAAGAAGGCTGAGGGCTGAAGAATTGATGCCTTTGAACTGTGGTGTTGGAGAAGACTCTTGAGAGTCCCTTGGACTGCAAGAAGATCCAACCAGTCCATTGTGAAGGAGATCAGCCCTGGGATTTCTTTGGAAGGAATGATGCTGGAGCTGAAACTCCAGTACTTCGGCCACCTCATGCGAAGAGTTGACTCACTGGAAAAGACTGTGATGCTGGGAGGGATTGGGGGCAGGAGGAGAAGGGGACGACAGAGGATGAGATGGCTGGATGGCATCACTGACTTGATGGACGTGAATCTGAGTGAACTCTGGGAGTTGGTGATGGACAGGGAGGCCTGGCGTGCTGCAATTCATGGGGTCGCGAAGAGTCGGACACGACTGAGCAACTGAACT
>NW_011495062.1:4293789-4333761 GCF_000754665.1 Bison bison bison | reverse complement strand
TGTAGTTATTTTTCTTGTAAAGTCCTTGTTGCACTTTGGAAATAGGTTGTTCTGGCCCTACACACAAAAAAGTGAAAGTACCTTCCTATCATTAACATTTTCTAGACGATTTTGCAAAATACTGCAGTTAGCTATTGCTTTGATGTTTAGAAGAATTCACTGGTGAAAAATTCTACTGGTGAAAAATTCTGGGCCTTGAGAATTCTAGGAAGTTTCAAATAATGAATTCAATCTCTTTAAGATATTTAGTTTCTCAGAATTTTATTTCTTTTTGTCAGCTTTGGTAAATTGCATTTTTGAGGAATATTCCATTTTACCGAGATAGTCAAATTTATTGGTATAAATTCATTTATAATATCCTCTTGTGAACTTTCTCATGCCTGGAGACTCTGTAATAATAACCTATTTTTCTTTAAATATTGTTAATTTGTGTTTTCTCTCTTTCTTCCTTGATGGATTTTGTAAGGGGTTATCAGTTTATTGACCTTTTCAGAGAAAAAATTTCTCTGATTTTTTCTGTGTATGTTTGGGTCTATTTTTTTGATTTCTGTTTCTATATTTCTTTCTTAAGTTTGATTTGCTTTTCTTATTCTAACTTCTTAAGGTATATCTCTTGTTTTCTATTACATACCATTAAGACCATACATTTCCATATAAACACTATTTTACCTATAGCCAACCACCCTCAAACTTGTTTAAATCATAATTTTATTGAGAGATAAATCACAAAGCACAAGATTCACACTTTTGAAGTGTACAGTTTTGTAGCTTTTAGTACATTCACAGAATTGTGCAATCATCACCACCATCTAATTCCATAATATTTTAATTACCTCAAAAAGAAATCCCATGTACATCAGTGATCTCTCTTCTTTCTCCATTTCACTGACCTCTATCAACCATGGACTAACTTCTGCTTTTATAGATTTGCCTATTTTTGACATCTCGTATAAATGGAATCGTGATTTTTGGCCTTTTGTGTCTTGCTTCTTTCATTTATTATAATGTTTTCATCATTCATATATGTTGTAACTTGTATCAGTAATTCATTCTGTTTTATTGTCAAATACTATTCCATTATAGAATATGTTCTACATACTTTAAGAAACTACCAAAGTATCAATACTTTCCAAGGTGCCATCCCACCAGCAATTTCCCCACATCATTACAAACACTTGGTTTTGTCTATTTATTAAAGCCATTCTATTAGGTGTGACAAGGTATTTCATAGTAGGTTTTGGTATACATTTCCCTAATGACTAATTAAACTGAACATCTTTTCTAGTACTTACTGTTCATTTTTATATCCTGTTTGGAGAAATGTTTATTTGAATCCTTTAGCCATTTTATCGGAGAAGGCAATGGCACCCCACTCCAGTACTCTTGCCTGGAAAATCCCATGGACGGAGGAGCCTTGTAGGCTGCAGTTCATGGGGTCGCTAAGAGTCGGGCACGACTGAGAGACTTCACTTTCACTTTTCACTTTCATGCATTGGAGAAGGAAATGGCACCCCACTCCAGTACTCTTGCCTGGAGAATTCCAGGGACGGTGGAGCCTGGTGGGCTGTCGTCTATGGGGTCACAGAGAGTCGGACACGACTGAAGAGACTTAGCAGCAGCAGCAGCAGCATGGTAACTTTTATTATTCTATGAGTTCATCGTTTGGTAGTTTTTCTAGAGGTCTTCTAGAGGGTTTCCCATCATCCTATATGTGTGTGTATATACATCCAATACAGTGTGTGTGCAAATTAATTTTTTTCCTGCTCTATATCTAATGATTTAACTGAATGTACCATTTTATCTTGATAATCACATCCCTTGAGTTCAAGTTTCCCTTGAACTTTTAATGATACAAGCTGGTGGTAATTTATTCATTGTTATCTTCTTGTGGGTAATAACACTTTTCCCTTTCTCAGATAGCCTTTAAGATTTTGTCTTTATACATAATTTTGGCACTTTTATTTAAATATGTCTATTTATAAATTTATTTTTATTTATAAATAAATAAAAATTTGTGCAGTACTCTATATATTAAAATTGATAACTCTTGCTTATCTTTTTTTTCTAGAAAATCTTTAGTATATCTCTTTAAATATTCCTTCTCTAACATATCTTTTATTTTTCTGACATTTCAATTAGACATATACTGGTACCTCTGTACCTAATCTCCATCTCTCTTAATACTCTAAGAGTTCTTCCTTTTCATGCTGCAGTCTATTTAATACTAATGTTCAATTTACTAATTCCCTTTTCGACAGAGTTTATCTTTTCCATTAACTGTTTATTTCAGTCAGTGGCTACTTTTTATTTCCAAAAGTTCTACCTGATACCTTCATAGAAGTTTTTTCTTTTTCTGCTTCATATCTGTTTTCCCATTTTAAAGATGCTTTTGAAGATTAACTACTTAAACATCTTTTCCAGATGATTCTATAACATTAGTTCATCTGGATTGAATTTTTTAAGCTGTTGCCTTATTGCTTGCCCATTTAGTATTCTATGCATGAGCTAAGTTTCTTCAGTAGCGTCCTGACTCTTTGCAACCCCATGGATGGCAGCCCACCAGCCTCCTCTGTCCAAGGAATTCTCCAAACCAGAATACTGGAGTGGGTTGCCATTTCCTACTCCAGGGCATTTTCCTGACCCAAGGATCGAACCCACGTCTCTTATGTCTCCTGCTTTGGAAGGTGGGTTTTTCACCACTAGCGCTACCTGGGTAGCCAGTTTCACTTATATATTTTGGATTTCCCACCACTCCCCTTAGCTTCAGATTTATGTTTTGATGGCTTTCTTTGACTGAAAATTTTATTTTTAAAATCTAAGTTGTCTAGAGCCTTCAAAAGTCCTGAATATAGAAAAACTAAGTTTTACATTACTTTCTAAGTCTTCTCCCCCAGAGCAACATCAGGGAAATTTTGGGCACTTCTAGGTGCTGGTAATGAGGCTTTATCTATTCTCTCTGTTCTGTAGGCAGGAAGTTTCATTACCTGTTGTGCAGGCAGCGGTCAACTGTAAGCATTTTCCCTTCCTCGGGCATCCTGCCTTCCTTAATTTTAAGCAGTGGGGATATTGCCCACAGACAACCTCTGTTCCTGGGCATTAAGAACTCAAAAGCTTTAGTCTCACAGTCTTTGAATTTTTATCAGTTTCTGCTTTATGTTATGTTTATCTTCTTTTTAGAGACCATCTTACCACTTGAAAAGTATTTAGAACAGAGTGTGGGCATTAAAATGTAAGCTCATTACATTATCTTGACTGGATGTGGAAGCATAGGAATCTTTGCTGAAGTGGGGGATTCTGGTCCCTGGATTCCAGCCTCCAATCTCTGGTATGGCATAACATGTTTCTGGAAATTTTGGTTGCTCCCTGGCATGGTGTGGTGCAAATTGTCTGCTACTACTGACCTCTGTCTCCTTATTAACCTCACAGGTTTTCTGTACTCACCCTTCTTGTTAGCCTCAAAGGCACCCCCTTGTACACTTTTTTTGTTTTTTTTATTACAAACCTTGAAGGTCAATCAAGGAACCCATCCTTAGTAGCTAAAAAATAGCATTCTTTCCTGGAAGGAAGGATACTATTCAGACTCTTCCAGCAGGTAAAAAGGTAAAAGATAGCAATTATGTTCCATATGTCTCATTCACAGAAGAAACTGAAGAATAACAAAGTATTTTAATGTTCAGTCTTTTTAAGTAATGAAATTAACTGCCTGCTTCACTTTTCTAAGAACTTCTGTTTCCTCTGCTGAGGTGCCCTTCTGTTAGTTCTTTGTGTGCCTAACTTCTTATCAAATCTCAGCTCAGATGTCACCATCCACAGTGAGGACTTTAATTCTATTACTATATTATGTAATAGGATAATGTAAAATATCTGGAAATTATCTATATTGTATATTTTTGCATTGCCCCTTCCCCCTAGACTATAAACTCCATGATGATGGAGGCATGTCTGCCTTGTTTATTTTAATCCTCAAACACCCTGAAGCATGGCCAGCACTCAACACATGTTCTTTAAATACTTGGTAAATGAATGGGTGGGCTGATCCTGTTCCATTCAGAACTGGTCACAGTTGAGAAATAGTATACAGAGCTCTTGTCTAACTCAATGAAACTAAGCCATGCCCGTGGGGCAACCCAAGATGGGCGGGTCATGGTGGAGAGATCTGACAGAATGTGGTCCACTGGAGAAGGGAATGGAAAACCACTTCAGTATTCTTGCCTTGAGAACCCCATGAACAGTATGAAAAGGCAAAATGAGAGGATACTGAAAGGGGAACTCCCCAGGTCAGTAGGTGCCCAATATGCTACTGGAGATCAATGGAGAAATAACTTCAGAAAGAATGAAGGGATGGAGCCAAAGCAAAAAGAATACCCAGCCAGTCCATTCTGAAGGAGATCAGCCCTGAGATCTCTTTGGAAGGAATGATGCTAAAGCTGAAACTCCAGTACTTTGGCCACCTCATGCGAAGAGTTGACTCATTGGAAAAAACTCTGATGCTGGGAGGGATTGGGGGCAAGAGGAGAAGGGGATGACAGAGGATGAGATGGCTGGATGGCATCACTGACTCGATGGATGTGAGTCTGAGTGAACTCAGAGTTGGTGATGGACAGGGAGGCCTGGCGTGCTGCGATTCATGGGGTTGCAAAGAGTCGGACACGACTGAGCGACTGATCTGATCTGATCTGATCTGATACAGAGCACTATGTGAAATTACCCAATGGGAGGGCTAGTGGAGATCAGTGGACACCTCCATTTTACAGGCTCAAGGCTTATCACAGTCACAAATAGCTAACTGCTGGCCAGAAAGGAAACAAGGTTGATTTGCCACATTCTGAAGGAGCAGTGGCACTTGGGCCTGGAACCCCCTTTATGCGGTTGGTGCTCGGTAAATAGAAATGCACTGAAGAGACTCTAGATCTTCCTCTGCTGGGCATATACACTGGATAGTCACTAAGTCCCCATTGTGCCCTAATTTATAAAGTTATTGTGACAATTAAAGGGGAAAATTTTAAAGGATTATTTGGCAATTCATATGAAGACCCTGTTTGGGCAGAGGCAGGAAAAGCACAAGAGAAAGGTCACTGCCTTTTTGCCAGCTGTGCTCATTGTATAAACAAAGAAAGATTAATGGATATCCAAAGCAAAACAAGACCCAAAGGAAGACTCAAAGGAAAGGAGAAAGTAGGAGGCAAGGATGCTGGTATAAACTTACCGTCCTGGTAAAAGAGTTGGTTGTGGGTGCCTTTCTGTTTCTCTGTGGAAATGTTTTTATAACTATCAGAATCTCGATAGATCTGTCAGAGGAATGAAATCAGTAACGCAAATTTTGAAACGTATGTCAGAGATCTTTCTGAGATACTGTGAAATCACTAAATGTTCATCAAAATGGAAGATAAAGATGGAGTTATGAGCCCTCTGGTTTAATTTATCCATTATTTATTGGTGAAGTTCATGTTTTCTGGAGTCATGTGGATGTCATGGGGCAGGCTGGATGCCTGAGCCACGTGGGGTTCTAGAAGGAAATTGGACAGGTAATTGGGTGATGTGCAGCCATCATCACAGTCTTAGAGTATGGACTCAGAACTGCATGGAGTCAGAATGGAGAAATAGTCACTGGAAAGCTGACTGATTTGACCACTAGGAGGTCAGTGGTGACCTTTTTAGAGATCAGTATAATTCGACCGAAAGACAAAAACTGTTGTTGTTCGGTTGCTAAGTCATGTCTGACTCTTAGTGACCCCATGGACTGCAGCACATCAGGCTTCCCTGTCCTTGACCATCTCCCAGAGTTTGCTCAAACTCATGTCCATTGAGTCAGTGATACCATCCAACCATCTCATCCTCTTTCTTCCCCTTCTCCTCCTGCCTTCAATCTTTCCCAACATCATAGTCTTTTTCAGTGAGTTGGCTCTTTGAATCAGGTGGCCAAAGTACTAGAGCTTTACCTTCAGCATCAGTCCTTCCAATGAATATTCAGGATTGATTTCATTTAGAATTGACTGGTTTGATATCCTTGCT
Organism: Bison bison bison; assembly: GCF_000754665.1. NCBI lineage: Eukaryota > Metazoa > Chordata > Mammalia > Artiodactyla > Bovidae > Bison > Bison bison. The sequence continues at coordinate 4,327,749 of NW_011495062.1, read as the reverse complement.
GTCCAAGGGACTCTCAAGAGTCTTTTCCAGCACTACGGTTCAAAAGCATCAGTTCTTTGACACAGCCTTCTTTATACTCCAACTCCCACATCCCTACATGACTACTGGAAAAACATGTTAACACACTGTCTAGTTTTGTCATAGCTTTTGTTCCAAGAAGGAAGTGTCTTAATTTCATGGCTGCAGTTTGTGTACTCACTGACCAGTGAGTTCTCTTGGCAAAACTCTGTTAGCCTTTGCCCTGCTTCATTTTATACTTAAGGTCAAACTTGCCTGTTACTCCAGGTATCTATTGACTTCCTACTTTTGCATTCCAATCCCCTATGATGAAAAGGACATCTTTTTTTGGTGTTAGTTTTAGAAGGTCTTGTGTTCAACTTCAGCTTCTTTGGCATTAGTGGTTGGGGCATAGACTTGGATTACTGTGATGCTGAATGGTTTGTCTTGGAAACGAACCAAGTCTGTCATTTTTGAGATTGTACCCAAGTACTGCATTTTGGACTCATTTGTTGACTATGAGGGCTACTCCATTTCTTCTAAGGGATTCTTGCCCACAGTCATAGATATAACGGTCATGTGAAATAAATTCACACTCATCCATTTTAGTTCACTGATTCCTAAAATGTCAATATTCATTCTTGCCATCTCCTGCTTGACCACATCCAGTTGACCTTAATTCATGGACCTGACATTCCAGGATCCTATGCAATATTGTTCTTTGTAGCATTGGACTACTTTCACACAGACACATCCACAACTGAGCATTGTTTCTGCTCTGGCCTGACCTCTTAATTATTTCAGGAGCTATTTCTCTGCTCTTCCTCAGTAGCATATTGGACACCTACTAACCTGGGGGACTTATCTTCTGGTGTCATGTCTTTTTGCCTTTTCATATTGTTCTTGGGGTTCTCGAGGCAACAGTACTGAAGTGGTTTGCATTGCCTTCTCCAGTGGGCCTAGTTTTGTCAGGACGCTCCCCCATAACCCATCTCTCTTGGGTGGTCCTACATGGCATGACTCATAGCTTCATTGAGTTACACAAGGCTGTAATCCATGTCATCATTTTGGTTATCTGTCTGTGATTGTCATTTTTGTTCTAAAGGCCGTTAGATTGTAGTTCTTGCTTCTTCTGTCTGCCCTCTGATGGTTGAGGATGAGGCTTGTGCAAGCTTCCTGATGGGAGGGACTGGCTATGGGGCAATCTGGGTCTTGCTCTGGTGGGCAGAGTAATGCTCAGCAAATCTTTAATCAAAATTTCTGCTGATGAATGGGGCTGTGCTCCCTCCCTCTTAGTTGTTTGGCCTGAGGCAACCTGGTACTAGAGTCTACAGGCTCTATGATAGGGCTAAAGGCAACCTCCACAAGGACTTATGCCAACATGTGCCTCCCAGGACTGCTGCTGCCAGTATGCCTGTCTCTGAAGCAGGCCACTGCTGACCCACATCTCCGCAGGAGACCCTCAAACACTCAGAGGCAGGTCTGACCCTGTCTCTTTTGGGGTCACTGCTCCTTTCCCCTGGGTTCTGTTGTGCACAAGATTTTGCTTGTGCCCTTCAGGCATGTCTGTTTCTTTCTAGTCCTGTGAAAGTTCTGTAACCATATCCTGGAGAATATTTGTAAGTGTGAAAGTTGAAGTAGTGAGTATAGACTGTTCTCAAGAATTTGGGTGGTAAATTTTCTTGAGGTGACCAGGGTTGAGAGAATACATTTGGATTGTATGTATTGCAGGAGAGATTTGACTATGTTGGCATGCAAAATATAGCAAGACAGGAAAAAAAGGAAGAGGCTCAAGAGAAGAAATATTCTTTTTTACAAGGAAAAGAGTAAATTATACACACGATGTTAAGGAAAACTACAGAAGAACTGAATGGGGATGAACAAAGTTTTCAGGAACCCATATAATTGAGGTTAGAATTACTGGCATTCTTTATGAGGGAACCTGGTCTTAGACACTGGCCTAGCTCAGACACAGGACTAGTTGACAGCAAAACCAATGCCCTTCCTCCATGTCTATACCCACCATCATATGTTAAACTCTTTTCTTGCTGAGAAGCATAATTTTATTGGCAAATACTCACTTGACTATGGAAGGAAAGATTAAGGAATAAAAACTAGTTGGGTCAGATTATAGAATCTGACAGATAATTCACTTTTAAAAGGTAGAGAAGAACCCCTGTGGTAACTGTCTGTAATACTGGAAGTGTTAGTGATTCAGTTGTGTCCAACTTTTTGCGATCCCATGGGCTATAGCCTGCCAGACTCCTCTGTCCATGGAATTCTCCAGGCAAGAGTACTGGAGTGGGATCTTGCCTGGGTCTCATTCATTGCAGGCATATTCTTTACCATCTGAGCCACCAGGGAAGCCCCGTATTACTGGAGAAGGGATTAATTATTGGGATCTGAGGACCTTGGTGGATTACTTATGATGAAGTTTTTTATAAAGAGAAGTCTGATGTTGAAGGAGGAATCATGTGTTGCAGTATCAGGGGAACTACGGGAAGTATGTTCTGAAGCCTACAGATCATGGGAGGGATGGATTAAAGATGTACTAAGGCTACATGAAACCACTTGAAATTACGGGCTATAAGGTCTACCTTGACAAAACAATCCTAGAATATCGAGGCAGGAGGAGGTTGAGGGGGAGTTTGAAGGAAGAGAGTAAATGAAGAGAGCAGTGATCAGATGATCAGAAAGAGTCTCCAAGACTGGACTGTATCAATTATCACTCTCACAATTTAAGGTAGCTATAAAGTTCAAGTTGTGGTAGAAGTTTTCCTTGGGTTCCACCTTCAAGTCTCTTGAAAGGGGAAAGGGTTGGATCCTTTCTTACCTGGTCCTTACTTGAAGTCCAGTAGGGGAGCCAAGTTCCTACAACCTTGGTGCCCAAATAGAGCTTAGATGTGTGGTCTGTTCTTTGATGTCAAATCTGTAGTCAAGCTTTGTAACCATCACAGGGCCCAGAAGAACATTTTCAAAGATCTTATGAAAAAATGAGAAAATGTGAAATGGAAGGCGAGACCACCTTAAATCCCTAGGTGTTCTCTTTGTTCAGAGGTCTTTTCAAATTTGACCTATTGGTTGAGTTGAAAAAATGGACTGAAAATTTTAAGTTAATAATTTTTTGGCAAAAGTTGAAAGAGATTTCTGTTCATTCACTTTACAAAATTAGCAGTTGTAAAGTCATCATGCGTAAAAAAAGTTTAGGAAAACAGAAATATTCAACCGTATTCACATCACCATAATGTAACTTAAAATTATCAGTGGTTCCTTTTCATCCTTAACAATACATATATATTTATATATATGTATATATTTTTGTATATTGTATATATTTATATATGTATATATATTTGTATATGTGTATGTATATGTTCATATAGTTGTAATTAGTTTTCATGTAATTTTAGGTTTTTTGACTCATTTTATTTTGCCCTATGGTTTCTAAAATTATTTTAACATTTATAATAGTCCATGAATTGAATGTACCATGATTTATTTACCCTATTGTTGGGAAAAAGACAAATTCCAATTTTTTAACAAAAATAAACAACACTGCAGTAAACAATTTTGGCCTGTATGTTTTCCTTCATGTAGATTTTTGGTAGTGTCAAAGTGTGTGTGATTAAATCTGTTTTACAGATAAAGAGCAGATACTAGTCTTTTTTGAAAAGTTTATTATACAAACATAAACACAGGAATGATAACTATACCTACAGTACCACTATCTAAATAAACCACCTTCAGTTTCTTGGAAGTCTTGAGTCAGGTGTATAAACCATTTTACACACTCAACATTGCATCTTGCTTTACTGTAGACTCCTCATAACCCCTTTAAAGATATTCCATCAAGTTGAACCAACCATGGTCTGTTAGTCTTTCCTTTCAACTGGTTAGGTAGTGCTGCTATTTTTTCCCATCTTTAAATCCTGCTGCAGTGTTTATTTATCACTGTCACTTAAACAACTTTTTCCTATTTAAATATTGTTGCTTGGAAGAAGATGGGATTACTGGGCCAAATTTATGAAGATTTTTATGACTCATTAAAATATTGGTGAATTACTTTTTGAAAATTTTTGCCAATGTCCACTGCACCAATGTTGAGATATATGTCTCACATTTCCTTTTTGATAGTAAAGGTAGGCAAGTTCTTTTGTTTTTCTTTTATTCTCTGTTATGTCTTCCAATGTTTTAGAAGGAAGAAAGTGTGTATTTTTGTTTGTGTGGATTATCAGTTCAGTCAGTTAGTCGTGTCCGACTCTTTGCAACCCCATGGACTGCAGCATGCCAGGCTTCCCTGTCTATCACCAACTCCCGGAGCTTACTCAAATTCATGTCCATTGAGTCAGTGATGCCATCCAACCATCTCATCCTCTGTCATCTCCTTCTCTTCCCACCTTCAATCTTTTCTGGCATCAGGGTCTTTTCCAAGGAGTCAGTTCTTCTCATCAGGTGGCCAAAGTTTTGGAGCTTCAGCTTCAGTATCAGTCCTTTCAATGAACACCCAGGACTGATTTACTTTAGGATGGACTGGTTTGATCTCCTTGCTGTCCAAGGGACTCTCAAGAGTCTTCTCCAACACCACAGTTCAAAAGCATCAATTCTTTGGTGCTCAGCTTTCTTTATAGTCCAACTCTCACATCCATATATGACTGCTGGGAAAACCATAGTTTTGACTAGACGGACTTTTGTTGGCAAAGTGATGTCTCTACTTTTTAATATGCTGTCTAGGTTGGTCATAACTTTTCTTCCATGACAAACCTGTGTGGATTACCTGCTTATTACTAATTATTGCTTATTAGTGAGCCTGGTGGGCTGCTGTCTATGGGGTCGCACAGAGTCGGACACGACTGAAGTGACTTAGCAGTAGCAGTAATGTCTTGATTCTTTATTAACTTGCATGGTTCCTAAAAACACATAATTTTTAACCATTTCTCTTTTTAATGCTATTATTTTACTATTTTAAAAAGAGTTCTCTTTGTGCTCAGACATATCTGACTCTTTGTGACCCCATGGATTGTAGCCTGCCAGGCTCCTCTGTCAATGAGATTCTCCAGGCAAGAATACTAGAGTGGGTTGCCATGTCCTACTCCATGGGATCTTCCCTTCACAGGGATCGAACCCACATCTCTTATGTCTCCTGTATTGACAGGTGGGTTCTTTACCACTAGTGGCACCTGGGAAGCCCCATGGTTTTTTACTGCTTTAAAAATAGTTCCCTATGAGGCGTGGTGTGGGGAAAGCAGGAACTTAGAGAACTGTGTATTTGAATATGTTAGTCTTTCTTCTTGGCAATTTCTGTTGTCATTCTTCCTCACATCATAGGTTGGTTGCTTGTCAGTTTCCTATTATTTTTATCTTTTACATATTATGTGGTAGTTGGCCTTTTTAGATCTCTGTTTATCCTGCTAGACTCTTGAGATAGTTAAGAGAAAGGAGTGTGTGTTACTCATTTAGAGGAGAATAAAGATTCAGTTGATACTAGATGAATAAAGATATTTAACTCTGAGGTATTTTAGGGGGGGAATCTGCAACTTCCCCTCCCTACCCTCACCAAAACAATTGCTGATCGGTTTCCCTAGTAACAATCAAATAGTACCTTTTCTATTGGTTTGTAATGGCATTCCAGCTACCTGTTTCCCTGGCACCTTATTAGTATTTCATATCTGCAGCTATTTATTTCATTGTCAAGGCTGCTCACTTGTATGTTGAGTGCAGAAGTCACCATCTTGTTCTTGCTCTCTGTTTTGGAGTGCTTAAGAATAAAGAGTAGATTGAAGTGATACATTGATATAAAACAGATTCACAAATTCACTTGAGTCTATTTCTGAGTTTTCTGGTCTGTTTGACCATTTCTGTTTAGGTACCTGACACTTGGTTGGGCTTAGGTGGTAAATTGCTGAGGAGGCCGTGCCTTTGTTCTTGAGCTCTCATTCTCATGGCACGAGTAGAAGAATTGACAGGTTGCTTTGGTACAAGGGAGGCCTTGATAGAGGTTTGTTCAGAGTTCCCTGAGGGTACAAGGGGCTACTTACTCCACTGAGAAGCAAGTCAGAGAAACCTTCTGAGAGGGACGATGTCTGAGCCAGGTCTTAGAAGGTGAGCTGGGGTAAGCCAGGATGAAGAAAGGAGAGGGTATTTTCTTGGTAGGGAAATAATGCCAAATGCAATGATCTTTTTTTTTGTTTTTGAAATATGGCTATCTTCATCACTGCTATTTTGTGCTTTTAAATAGCCTGTTAGTTTGCATCATTTTAGTGGCTTTTTGTATGCAATGTTCCTTGACTTTAAAAAAAAATTATTTTGCCTGATAAAATTTAGAATTATTTTTACTTTCAAGAAAATTTCTGTTAGGATTTTGATTGGAATTTTGTTAAATGTGTAAAATAAGTTGGAGATAAAAGATATCAATTTTAGTCTGTTCAGCTAAGAGTTGGTCTCTTAATTTTATATTTATCTCTCCAAAATTTCTACATTTTTAAGCATAGGTTACACCAAATCTATGGTAGTTTTTCTTTATGCATAAATTTATGAATGTTTATGCATATACATTATATGTAAAATATATGAGTTAATATCAGAAAAATATGTCTTGGATAGAATTTCCTAAGCAAAACTATTTCATTTTTATTTAAGAAATAAGCACTAACTTTAACTTTTTAAATTTGAGCTGATTTTTAAAATTGTACATGACTGGGGTTTTCTATTTTTCTTAGAATAGCATGTCACTATAGCATGTAAACTTTTACATATCTCTTAAGCTTGCGTTCATGTTTTTCAATATTTAGCAGTTTTGTCTTAGGTTTTTGTTTTCTACTTAGTAAGATGTAAAATTTAGAATTATTAATAGGGCTTCCTTGGCGGAATTTAGAATTATTTATGCCAACTTATGTTTATTATTTATATTTGTTCTTTTGTTGATTATTTTGAAATCTTAAGTTGAATGCTTTGTTTATTCATTCCCTATGATAAGTTTAAATGCTTTTATCATGCCAGAAGACTGCTTTGGCCAAACAGCATACTTTGTAGAGTTTTTCATTCTTTAACTAGGCTAATCACTAATTAGTTGGGAAAATATATTTCAATCTGAAATTCCTAGGGTTTTATGTTAAATATGCCATCCATTTCTACTTTCAGAGAATATAGACTGAAGAGTTTTTTTTAATGTTTTCATTTACAGATTATATTTATTTTATATGATCATGGGACAGTCAAAGGGAAGTTTTTTTGATGACATGCTTAGGGGAGTGTATGTGTTTTGTATGTATAACAGTTTTCCAATTTGTAAGTTATAGAGAACAATTATATTTGTCAATTATTTTCCTTATTCTTATACCTCAAAGTTGTGGATTTGGGGTTTTTGTTACTTTCCTGTTCAGCATAATGGTTTAATTATATATAGTCAGCAAGACAGGAACTTTATCATTATATATCATCATTAATTAAGTTCTCCTAATACTTCTTACTATGAAGTCTACTGTAAAATATTTTCTTTTTATTTAAGTTTTATAGGTTAATTTTGCCCACCAAGTTTTTAAGTGCAGTTCTTGACTTAGTCTTTTAATAGATTAGATGATTTCATGTTACAGTTTGTACCTTGATTTAATATCTGCTGTCCTCAACTTTGCCATTCCAAAATGCTTACTTTCAATTAAAATATACCATAATTTGGAAGATTGTATTTTCACATTGTATCTACCCATTTTACATTCTAAGTTTTTCCTTGAAATAATCTCACAAGGATTCTATTATTATGTTTAATTGCTTGTGCCAGGGAGTCTCAAAGCAGATCTCGTTTCTCCATTGATGAGTCAGGAGGGTCTTCAGTGGGGGCTGTAAACTGATCCAAACACCAAATATTTGGTGTTATTGAGGATAATTAAAATTAGCAAAAAAAAAAAAAATTAGCATGCACAGACTAAAATTAGCCTGTCATTGAACTTAATTGGAGAAGCAAATTCATACATGCTATTCACAGGTTTTCTCCCTGAAATGTATGTATTTCTCTGCACTGACTCCCATTCTCTGGCTCTGTACCCAGGACTCTTTTCCTTGGGTAAAGTGGGGCTTGGTGGCTAACTGAACTACAGAGTTTTTACATCTTTTTCAAAGGAGTCAAGTTGGAGGAAATGTAAAAGTTGCTGTTTTATACCTATTTGCCACTTTAAAAGAGTTCCTTCTGTGAAGGAAAATGAATAGAACTCTTTCTAGCTACTCAGTATTTCATCTGTTTTGTAATTTTGTATTAGCAATCATGTCAATTAGTTCAAGTCACCAGTAATAGCCTTTCACTCTCGTTAGTGTTTCCTTATCATTTTAGCCATGCTTCAACATGTTTTTCACCAATGCATCTTGAATGGTGACTTCTCTGACTTCATTCTCTTTGATTTAGGTTTCTTTGGTAAGTTTTCCCCAAAAAGGAAACCATGTACTAAAATTACTGCACCCCACTTGTGAGAAAAATTTTCCCTGTAGCATTTTACCTTTTGAGGATTCTGCAGTGTTGCTTCAGCATCATTTGTAGTCAGGAGCTTAATTTGACGGGAGGTGTAACCTATGATGAAAGTATAATGGGGAATGCATATGGGTTCTGTCATGTATTGGATATGTAAAATAAAATTAGTCTTAGATTTTCTAGATGAGAAAATGACCTCTCTACCTTAACATGTAATTGTGAGAATCTATTCATATGTCATTACTCCATTATAAACTTTAAGAATGAATATAAGCATTCTAGGGTCTCAAGCTGATAGGTAAATCACAATACAACATAGGATTATGAAATAAATTAGAACAAATTAACAGGGGGCTTCAGAATGATAAGGGCAGAGAAAAGATGACATGGGGATGGGATCCTGAAGGATGATATCTGTGATAGGGTGGTGCGACTTGGAAGGGCACCACCTTCCAAGGTGGATAGAATAGTATGTTCAAAAATGTGGTACTCTGGCAGGCCAGGAGAGTGAGATGCTGAAATGGAGGATTGACTGTGGTGTGTGATGCCATGATATCCTTCTGTCATACGTTGTCCCCATTTGGGAAGCAGGGTTAGGGTATTCTGTGGAAAAGGATAAAAATTGGACCAGGGATGGGCAACTGGCTTACAGGTGGCTGATCCATAGGCTGACCAGGAATGCTAAGGTATCCTGATTAAAAATGCAGATCAAGCAGACTGGCTTCTTCACTGATTTAGGGATAGGAGTGGTAAACTACAGCAGAAGGAGCCTGTCCAGGTCTTTAGGAAAATGGTAGAGAATGGCTGTTCCCTTACCTTCTCCAGGTCCTGGGGACTCCCCAGTTCTAGGCAGGTGTTACCTTATATTAAGCTCTCTTTCAAAAAGCAGCCTGTGTGAATCTCTTCCTAAAAACAAAAATGACTTAATAACATGTTAGGCCACTGATCAAAGAGAAGAAGAGAAGTTAACCTTAAAATTTATTTCTGTGGCAGAGTCAACAGGAGTAACTGTTTTATCAACTGTGCAAGTGGAATTCCCTAAAGAAGTGGACAAGGGTGCTTTCCTTCTTACCAATCATTATTTTTATTAATATATTTTACAAGACTGCAGTTGAAATAATATTAAATACAAATTTTTTATACAGAAAGTGTAATAAAGTTAAAATAGTTCCTTGTAATTCATAGCATTATTGCAATGCTTACAAAATTTTTGCATAGAGTGTGCAAGGATTGATGTTATTCAAAACAAAACTAAAAAGCTCTTCTTACATCACACCCAAATCGAGAGAAAAACAAAAAAAACAAGTTTAAAAAAAAAAATCCAAAGGCTGAACTCAATTGCTTAAGGAAATGGGGTTCCTTTTTCAAAATCTCCAAGCAAACAGACCTTATCTTTACTGTGAAAGCACCAGAATCTGGCTTCTCCAGGAGTGGGTTTAGCCAGCATAGTGATGGATGGTTCCCTGCTTTTCCTTTCTCAAACCTGATCTCCTAAAGAAGTGTTCCTCTGCTTTAATGTGGCCTCAAAAAGAGAGAAACTTGACTGGGTAGGCGGTTAACAGATGGCAAACTCTATTACTGCCTCACAAAACACTACCTATAAATTAGGTTAGTTTTGTGTCCATCCCAAATTCAGGTTTGCAGACTCTTCCTTCTACTTTGCCAAGATCTCCTGTGTCTGCTAGGGAACTTGACTGCTGGCTCTGGTGATGTTAGTTCCATGAGACCCTTTAAAGATACCTTTTCCTAATTTGCTGTTTGGACACATACATCAGTAAAAGAAAATCCCTGAATGGCTTACCCTAAAATAGGATATTTGACATTTTTAGTTCATCCCTTTACTAAGGTTTAAGAGGTGGCAGAGCCACAGGAGCACGACAGGACCCTGGTTAGCACTGGGATTGACTGTGTTAGGAGCAATGAGAGGCTCTGTCTGTAGCCCTCCAGGGGTCAGACATGTGATGTGGAGAAAACACAGAAAAAGCAGGACAGACCCACCCTCTGCCACTGTGCCACTGCAAAGCTCTGGGTAGGGGCAGGCTAATAGGAGCTGCACAAGGGCATACCAGTTTAACCTGTTCCGATTGTCCCTGGCTGAGTTAATTCTTCAAAATGATTTTAAGTCTTTGAACTCTTAGAGATCAAACCCTGATCCCTTGGCTTAGAAAATGAAAGTGCCCCAAAGCCACGACGTTATAAGGAACTTCAGATGCACTCATCTGCTCCCTTAGTCAATGGAATGCCACCAACCTCTTTGCTGAATCTAGGACACTGGTGTCAGCTGTACAGGTTCAGGGTTAAAGTGTGCCGCTGTTGCAACAAGAATTGGCAGGTGGGTCCCCTTTCCAACTCAGATCAATCGGCAATGATGGCCTGAGTGCTTTGGTAAGAAAAATTCTGCGCATGGGGTATGTGGGGTTATGGACCATTAGTGATGACTGACCAGGTACGGGGTGTGAGACTCGAACCATTATCCCAGCCAAAGGGGCCAGCTTGGTCCTGAACACCTGGTGCTAACTGAATTCTTGCCAGTCTTATTTTCTTGTAGGGAAATACAGACAGTTGAATTCCTTTCTATTTGATTCTCTCCTGGAGTCTTGCCACAGCTAAATGTAGGGAAGAATGATAGCCAACTGGTATCAAAGAGCTCACCTAAAATAAGACATTTGTCTTTTGAAGTGAAATACAGGGGAAGGAGAGTTGTGTGAGCAGAAATGCTTATTTGTGTAGTCTCAACTATAGATCATTGAGGATTAACGTTTAATTCTTAAATGTAAGGCTGACAACCCAGGCATCTTTGAGTTTATAAGAAGAAGGAGCCTGATTTAATAAGAATCATAAAGCAAACTATTTGGTGTTTTTTTTGGTACCAGATTCTGTTACTTAGATCTTCTATATTTTTACCATAGGTATCTCTCTTTCAGTGCTGGATGCTGTCACTCATAAGATAGAAAGAAAGGAGATACAGTTTTATAGTCTCATCCACACAAGAAGGACTAGTTTAAAAACTGGTAGGAGACATTTCTTAACAGCTTGACAAATAGCTTGACCTGTTGGTGACTTCACAGCATAGTGGTCTGGAGTTAGACCCGCATTCCCGCTGTGCCCTTTTCTAACTAGGGACTTTGAGCAAGTTTCCCAGCCTTTCTAAGCCTCAGTTTCCACATCTGTAGATTGGAACTATAATGGAACCAAACTCAAAGGATTGTTTTGAGGATGAAATAAGTGGATGCATATAAAAAACTCAGCACAGTGGCTAGCACACAGTGCTCAATGAAAACTAGTTCATAAAAATTATCATTATAATTGGAGAAATAGAACCCAGCTCTTGCCATGTTTTAGGATAGGCTGTGGGTCCAAGGAGACCTCTCTGACCTTATGTAAGAGTCATGGGTGTGATTTGAGAAGAAGGTTCACAACTTGCTCAGATCCTCAAAAGAAACTATGACATCCCCCCAAAAGTTAGGACTTCGTGAATTATATAAATATGGAGACTAAAGAAGCATCAGTGTCTTCTTGGTCATCAAATATCTTTTGCCCTCAGACAGTACTTTGCTATACTGCTCCTTTGTAACCTATGGATCAACTTGGGATTTAGGAAATCTGGGCTGTCTCTGATTTCACCAAAATAATGCAAATATAGAATTAGGCTGTGAAGACAATAAAGAAATGGGATTACCAGATGAGTCTAGGAGTGCAGAATAGATTTTAGGTAAGACAGGTCTTCTCTCTTGTCTGAGAGGTCAGCTTGTTTTACTGTCTGACTTTAGGTCATGTTCAGTGATGGAGCAAAATCCCTTCACTGTCTAGTGAGGGTGTCTACGTGCCTAACGGGGTGTTTTGGAATACTATTCTGGTTTCCCCTTGCGACAGCTGGATTTGAACTCTAAAAATACTTCCTGTTGATAGTGTTTTCCTTTGTTCAGTTGAAAACCTCCTGGAGGTGGAACTGATCACCACTTGTTGGGCAGAAGTTAGGAAGTCAGCATTGCTGTTGGTATGTTTGAGACTATTTACTGATGGGTTTGGTTAACATCCTTAATACTGTTCTGACATCACACCTCTTGTTGCATCCTTTGAACTGCTCTTTGTTTCAGGGGAAGATGCTAATATCCTACTCAGTACCTAAAAAGAAGAAGATGTGGGGTAGGATAAAACCAAAGAAAATAGCCCATAGATCATGGATCACCCCCAGGGGGATGTTTTCTTTTATTCTTGTGCTCTAACAATACTCAAAACGAGGACCTCCCACAAATAATTCTTTTCCCTTTGCCATTCAGACCTGTCTTGAGAAATTTCAAGGACTCCATTATGAAGAAAGCTTTTAAGAACCATAGAAATCACATTGCTTTTGAAAGTGCTAATGTGTGCGGTGTGCTGTGCTGGCTGAAGCAGCGGGCTTCAGAGCGCTTTATCTCTTATCAGTGGTTTAGCTTTGTGAATGAGAAATTCAGAGGCAACTGTGTAATTTGAAATTCTGATTACCACAAAGAAAGAGATGCATCTGACACCCCAGTGCAGTAGCTTTGACTATTTTAATGGAAATATGTTGGGACTAGGGGGAGCCTTCCACTGAGGAAAAAGTGATGAAAGACCAAAAGAGAGACATTTTATCTTTGAGATAAAAGGCCTGTTTTCTAAGGTTGTTTCTTTTATTATGACTTTTCCCTCTACCTGCTACTGGGGCACCATGCAAATGTTCCATTCCAGGAACTGCTTTGTTATTCTTTTTGTGCCTAAGATTTCTCAGAGCAAGAGAAATAGAGAAAAGGGGTCATGTTTACAACCTACTTAAACGGGATTTTCACCTTTCAGAGAGCCTTAAAAAAATAAGGATCTAGTGCTTAAATGGATCTGTTTACTTCCTTGGTTCAAACATCAGGCTACCTTTTGCCTAAAATAAATCAAGATATTCTCACGTAGCCGCTCCTGTGAAGGCCAGTTTAATCCTCTCAGTTGAATCCAGATAAAATGCTGAAGAACTCCTTTAACTAATGTCGATTAGGGTCTGGTAAATGGTGGGTAAAAAAATAAACACTGTTCTTTCCCTAACAGGAATACTACTACTTACAAAGAATCATTCATAACTGGTGCTACTTTAACAATATTGAATATGAAGTCCTGGATTAGCAATAGGGGTGCTGACTGAAGGGACAAATCTCTGGGAGGAACCTGCCTTACCATGCAGAGGCAGAGATTTTGGAATTCAAAGTAGGTCTTTCCTTTACTCCTATTACACCAGAGAACAAAGACCCAGATCCTTGGAGACAACATCAAGGCAGCCTTTCCCCCTGACCTCCAATTCTCCAGCAGTAGCTTCATGAAATAATTTTATATTTTTTCTTCTTACATATTTTAAGATAGTTCTTTGAATATTTCTAATTATTTATTGGTCCTGCCAACTCTTCAGGCCTGATGTAGTCATAAGAGAGCAAGTCTGCTGTGGGTGTGAATAATAGAGGTGATGGATGCCAAAACGATGTGTTGGGTCAAAAATATTCTTCAGAGGACCATGGAATGGGCGTCTTTCTGGAATATGAGAAGGTGAGATAGAAACCTCTAAGCAGAGACTGCAGAAATAGTCTCTTCAGGAAAGAGATTCTAGATATAAATCAAAGGACCCCTGCTTCACTTCATGTCACATGATGATGCTGACCCAAGGAAGCCCTATATATTAAGGATCCTAGGAAAACTTTTTGGAGGATCACAGCTTTCCTCTTTCACTCAACCCTTCCCTAATTCCATCTTCCGTCTTCCCAAGAATCCTGTGAGCCTGTGTTTCTTAGACAAGTGGATATCTTTTATGTGCAATGGAAGGTGGAACATCTTTTCTATAACCATATATTTATATTCCCAAGCATGCCTGGAAATGTACCGCTATCAGCTGCTTTCTCTCCTGCTGTGTCCGACACAGTTGAGACTACACATGACCTCTATGCCAGGTGTCAGCAAACTTTTACTGAAAAACCAATTAGTAACTGTGTCACGAGTAACTGGGCCATGAGGTTTCTGGCACAGATACCCAACCCTGCTGGTCCAGTATGCAATCAGCTATCTATAACATGTAAGTGGATGGATGTGGCTGTGTTAAAATAAAACTTTATTTACAAAAACAGATGATGAGTCCCATTTGGCTTGGGGACCAGAGTTTGTTGACCCTGTGCTAGAGTCAAGACTCAAGCAATCTTTGGTCTGTGGTGCTGGACATAGAATGAGAATCAACCAAGGGAAACTGACCTAAATGAAGTTAAAAGCCAGTTCAAGTTTATAGGTTCTATCTCTTGGTAACAGAAAGATAAAGCTTCATATCAAGTTTCCACATAGACTGATGACACCAAAAAGGCTTTTGAAAACCTCCTTCGTACTAATCATTTCTTAAGACTCAACTTTAACAACTTATTAGCAGATATCCAATAAACTAGGTGCTAAACATTTGGAGGTGAAACTTTCCTGAAAAATATTAAAATACTAGAACTTCTAGAATATTGAAAATTCATGTAAGCTCTTCATTATGCTACCCACTGCTTAATATTCTGAGAGATGTGATTGTCTAGAAGATACTGTATATAAAGATCAGAAAGCATTTCATTGTTATAAATTAAAATTATCAGATTTTAATGTAAAAGAGATTTCTTTTTCCAGAATTCAGTTTTGTCATGATCAGGGACATAGAGGAAGTTAGGGGAAAAAATGTACATTGAGGACTTAATATGCATTTACCGAATTCTAAAGTCTGAACTGAAATACATAATTTAATCCATGCCAAACTTCCTGCTCATTACCTATATTGTAGTCATTTAGCACAAATGAAAATCAGAATTTTATATCATGTCTGTCCCCATAGGTGCTTGATTTCTATTCTTGGTTGCTATTATTCTTTTTATTCTATTTGTGATCTGAGTACCTTTAGGATTAAATTTTGCAAATGGGATCACACCACTCTTTTTTATTGGCATAAAATTCCCAAGGTGCTCCTCTCAGACTTTTCATTTAACAATTAGAACAAAATTAGATGAAAGAGCTCAGTGAAACTTCTGTTTCTTTGTCATCCTTAGAACAGGTACTTGAGATGACAAAATGCAAAGATGGTCTCTGTTAAAAAAAAAAAAAACAACAAAACACAAAAACCCTTTGCTTTCAGGTATGTAGCCACAAAGGACCTCATAACTACTGTTGATCTGAAAGATACGGGGTAGATGCTCTGAGTTGCCAAGGAGGGCCTTTCTTGGCTTGGAATAACCCTGGATATGGTACATGCAGATTCTGGCAGTGTGATTCTACATGATATAAATAGTACTGAGCCAGAGCAACTGGATTTTTTTTTTTTTTTTACCGTTTTCTTTTTTAGACCCTAATGCTGAAAAATAAGCAATCATATGGTCTCACCATTGAGCAACCCAGTTCTTCTGTATGGACATTGAGCAGGAGTGACTGGAGGGAGCCCGGGGTCCAGAAGCCAGCAGAGCCACTGGTCAAGCTAGAACCATCCTTCCTCCCCCAACTGCTAAGTGACCAAGCAACACACGGTTTGTTTTTACCCCCGACGTGTGCAATCTCAGCCTCCCGATGCTTGAGTGTCATCTCAAAAATACCAAACCTCTTATTCATTTTCTATGGCAAATGTCACCTCTGCTTGTGAAGTAAGAAAAAGTAGAACCCTGTTGAGGAAAAAACAAATGCCATTCGGGCCTACAAATACGACTTCATTTAGGATTGTGGGGCCCCTGCTTGCCAAGTGGCATCCAGGGAGGTAGAAACCAGTTATGTCTCCCTTCCGGGCTCCTCGGAGTCCACATCTGTCAGCCACTTGGTTTGTCTACCAGCTTTTAAGATGTCCGGTCATTATTTTACCCTTTCCCTCCAATCACCCAAAATAAACTACAGGTAACAAC
Source organism: Bison bison bison (assembly GCF_000754665.1). NCBI lineage: Eukaryota > Metazoa > Chordata > Mammalia > Artiodactyla > Bovidae > Bison > Bison bison. Next base: position 4,311,405 of record NW_011495062.1, on the reverse strand, counting down.
AAGATAAACAGGATGTGCTTCTCCTTGCTGAGTGCATTGACGTAAGGCACAGGCACATTTCCCCCTCTTTGAACAGAGACGGTGTAATCTCCTGTCCCAGCACAAGAGCTGGCCAGGGTGACCCTGGAGCGTGATGATGAAAGTGGGGTGATGGGAGGTAGCTGATGGCGGGAATTAGGGAGCTGCTGCCATATGCAGGGGAGCAGGGACCACTGGGCACCAGGGGACAGAGCGATTCTAAGGAAGACACTTGACTCTTGAGTAATGTTCAGTGAACATTCCTGGGGGCACATGGTACTTTATGGCTGTGATTCTTGGGTCACTATTCTTAGAGAAAACAACGGTCAATTTAGGAAAATGAATATCCGAATACTGAAAAACTTTGTAAGAAGATTGGAGGCAGAGTTTGTGCATGCCTTTAAAAATAAAAGGCATGCCTCTAAATTACCTACCAGTCCCCAGAAACATATTTAAAAATAATTCTGTTCCCTATGCCACTCTTTGACTTCCACCTCCAAATAGCTTCTCATGGGGGTAGGGGGTTCCCCTCTTAAGGATTTGGATTGACCTGATCATTTTGGGTAGGAGCCCGCTGGATAAAAGTCAAAAGTGAGGATGTAACAGATTTTGAGCCATTTTTTTTCCCTTTAAACAGAGACATATCTGTTTATGTCTTTTATTCTTAGTCTGTCAGGCCAGTGAGTAGCTTCCAGCCGACTGAGGAGCAGCTGTTATCCTATTTTGTGCTGATTTACAGCTCCTGTTTTGACTGTGGGATAATATGTGAGTTTGAAGGAAGGAGGCTAGCAGGAGTTGGGAGAGTCATTCAAACTTTGCTAAAATCCATCCTCCAAATTCCACAACCATGAAAGCCTGGGTGTATTTGGATGCCAAAGTAGCACAGCCAGTCTGAGTTCCTCTGTCTGACTTCTAGAGGCATTTGACTTGAAGAGGGAGAGGATGGCTGGCTGTGTGGAAGCTCATAAAGGGAACTAAGGGTCTGCTTTTACTAGAAGGGTCTTAGCCCCTGAGGGCGACTTGCAAATTCCCGCCATCACTGCCTTGTGATGACACTAAAAGAAAAGACAGGCTGTTACTCAAACATGTAGCGGAATATTCAGTAAGTGTCGATACACTGTGTGGTTCAGCAGGGTCTGGAGAATATTAGGCCCAAATAAGTGTTTCGATTTTATCATGTACATGACAGGGTTGGGAGAGCAATGACAGTGGATATCACAGGGTCACCCATGGTTCCTTTTGTACTGAAACCTCATTTTATACAGAGGATATATATATTTATTTATATATATTTATATATATTTATATCCACCCACACACGCAAACACACGCACGCATACACACACGCACGCACGCACGCACAAACACACAAGGTCTTTGATAGGCTTTCCGTGTTCTAGTAAAAATAGCTGGCAGCCAGGGTCTAAAGCCAAAAAAGGCCTGGATGCTGCCGGCAGAGTCCACCACAGATGGTCTCTCACAGGCAGACACTTGTGTTTATCTGACAGGTGGAACCGGTTCCTGCCTGGGACAGGAATAACCTCCCGTTGGCGCAGACGCAGATCTCGAACACCTTCTGCCTCGTTCCTGTGGGCGTATAGGATCCGTGAGGCAGTCTAGGTAGTTTGATTTTCGCAGCATCTAACTTAATCTAAAGAGAGGAAACAGGAAGGAAGAGTCACTTATCCTCTTGACATTCCAAAACAGTGGATAAGAATGTTCAGTTGAAATCGAACGAGCACCTACTGTGCTCAGCATTGTTGATGCTGGGAATTCAGGGATGAATAAGACAGGTCAAGTCTCTTCCCTCCCAGAAGCTTGTATTCTAGTCAGACAGTGTTGCACTGGCAAAATCATGTTTATATTAGTATTTTGTAATAGTATATCATGTGGAATGTGAACGGATTCCTAGAGTGATGTAAATTTGGAAATGGTAGGGTAACAATTTTCTTTACTATTCTTTACTATTTTCTTTTCTTTGACATTCTCAGCCTCTCTATACATTTAGGTATGGGGTGGGGCTTCAAGAACATGCAGCACTTTGTGCTTAAATGTCAGGATTATAATTGATCCTTCCAGCGTCTAGATCCTGATAGCTATAAATTGCATCTGTGATGTAGTCATTCCTTCTAAATGTGTGTGGTTTGGAGTCTGCAGCTGTCTGTGGAGACAGTTTTGATAACTGAAAGCTCTATCTGACTTGCTCTGTTAAAACAAATATAGCACATGCCAAACCAATCAAAAGTCGGGCTTAGTGAACAGAAGCAGGTGGAGACTGATAACTTCTAAGGAGATATGGAAAGTGGAATAGAGTTTTGCTTTAAAAACACATTTTTCCTCTTTAAAAAAATCTTAAATAGAAAAATTCACTTATGAATAGGATGAAGGCATTTTCAAAAGTTTGCATTTGAATTGTATTTTCTTTGGGGATTTGGCTTCCCTTGCTTGCAAAAACACAAGCAGCTCTTCTGTTCACCAAAGTGAGACTGTATTGGGGTAAGAGAATGAATATTTGCCGCCTCTCATCTCTTAGCCTCTCATTGCCTATCTAAGTTTTGACTTGTTCTGATTTGGGATAGCTGTTAGGTCTTACTTTTCCATTTTCGGTAAAAGTAGATGCATACACTTAAAAATGACGACAAGTAAACTAAGCCTCTCTTTAAATAGTCTCGTGTGTTTTACAGTTTAATTATACCAGCCAACTAAATCTATTTTAAGGTGATGAGAGGGTTTGGAATTAGCATTCATTTTTACAGCTGTCCTTATAATTCTGTTCATGTAATATGTTCTATCAGCTCAGCACTTTACAAATAATGAGTCATAACTTGTATGGGTTGTGGGTTTGGCTTATAATTGTGCTGTTCAATATATGTGATCCTGAAATAAAACCTCCCGATTGGCTTTTTGTTGTTACACTGTAGGATCAACTTCAGAGGCAAAGCAGTGATGTGTCTTAGAAGACTCGTTGGCTCATTGGAGCTGTGCCTCTCTGGGCTTCTGGCCCTCTCACACCTACCTCTCCATCTTTGGACTCCAGTCTCAGCTCTGTTCTGCAGGTGGCTTCCATGTTGCCAGCTTCTGCATTTATTTCTACTCCTTTGGGGGCCTCCATCACCAGAGACCGGGTCGGGGACTCCAACCTGAAATATACACAAGACGAAAAGTCAAGATCGCATTTCACTCTTAGTGAATTTAGGAGGAAGCTGATGCTTCTGAGCATTGAGATGACACTTCAGTATCTGATGAGAAAGTGCTTATACCTTTGCTTCACACACCTGATCAACTTTATTAGGGTGGACATAGCGTATCCGGGCCTTCTCTTCATTGCACATCATAAAGATTGTAAGGAAGGTGTTCCAGGATCCTGGTTTTGTTCCGTCCTACACCTAGTTAATTGTTGCTTCATTAGCATGATTAACCACATTTTTACATAAGTTATCTCTAGAGTAAGGCAGTTTCAAGTCTAAACTGAGATTCCTGAAATTGGTAGGTATTCTCTCCATTTTGCCCTACTTTCTGTGTCTTCCTGGGAACAGGTAGAGGTTAAGAAAATAGACCTAGGAGTTGGACATGATTGACCCAAGCCATGGGGCTGCTATGGTATGTCCTTGGAAAGTCCTTTCCTCCTCTCTTTTCCAAAATTTCTCAAAGCCTCAGTTTCCTCATGTCTAAAGTGCTCCAAGTGGTGCCTGGCACATTGGAAATGTATGATTAATATGTGTTAATCAATGCTATTACTGCTGTGACTGTTGTTATGACACTTGCAAGTCATAAAGAAATCTCAGGCCTTACTCAAATAGGCAGTTATCAAAAGAAGACTCAGGATAGATAAGTTGTTGCTAGGAGTGAGAGGGAGGTGATTTAACTATAAAGGGTAGATGCTTTTTTGGTGATAGAACTGTTCTCTGTCTTGGTTACAATGGTAGTTAGGTACCTCCATGTGTTTATAGAAACTGTTTGGACTAATTATACTATCCAACAGTGAATTTTATTGTATGTAAATTAAGTTGAGAGAAAGGAGAATCAGCCACACTCTGTGCTAATTATTGGCAAAAAGAGGATAATGCTTCATAGAAAGTTTTTTGCCTATCTTATTTTATGCAAAAAATATGAACTAAAACTCATCCTCTAAGTATTCTAGATTTTAACAGTATATCACCCAGTTGAATTGAATGAAGATCCTCTTTCCTGTTACAAATAAAATATTTGAACTTAGAAAGCAAAGCCCTTGGCAATGGCCACCAAACCACTCTAAATCAGATCAATTTTCTGCATTTATATTTCTCCACTCCTAATTTTCAAACACTTTGAACATGTTTAAAAGGAACATCACATCATTCTCTCTGCCAACCGCTGACTCCATGTTTTGCTTCTACCAGCCCCCATGGGTAGGGCACATTCTCTTGGGCATCAGTAAGTGGCGAGAAGAGCAAGGCACCAGTGGGGTGCCACCCTGAGTGATTCCAAGCCATATTGCACAGGTACCAACAAAGGGTTCTTCTCCATTTCCCAGGTCTGGGTCCCCGAAGTCTCTAGTCCTCTGGAAAGGACTGGCTTGAGCTTCTCTTTCAGTCCTCCTTTCCCTTGTGACCTCACCCCTTTGTGCGTGGCAAAAATCCCCCATCCTATCCCTTCCTCCTCACAAGATCTTCACCAAGTTGGTGCTGAGCTGAGTATGGATCCATCTTGAATTATGGCGGACTTCTTTTGCCTGGGGTTTTTCTCACTAGAACATCTGGGCAAGGAAGGGGGGTCTTGTCACTAGAACAGCAGAGAATGATGTCCCTGCAGTGCAGCCTTGTCTAGGACTTAATCCAACTCAGTCGAGCTCTTCCTATAGCTTACTTCTAAAATCTGCCGATGGTTTTCTGCCATTTTCTTTGCTTCTCTCCTGTAAGGTCTGGCTTACTCATACGCCTTATCCTAGCATTGTCTAACCTTCTGTTTTCACTAATATTCATCCCATGGCATAAACTTCCCTTCTGACAATACTGCCTACTCACCTCCACATTCGTTCACCATCTTCTCAATGGCACTTCTCCACCTTGCCCAGGATACAGTCCTCAAACCATTTTCTCTCTTTCCCTTTCCTTTGACCTTCTCTCCTTCCCTTATTACAATGGTTAACTCAACTTTTAAAAAAAATTGGAGTATAATTGCTTTACAATGCTCTGTTCATTTCTGTTATACAATGAAGTGAATCAGCTTTATGTATACATATAGCCCTCCCTCTTGAACCCACCCACTTCCCATCCCACCCCTCTAAAGTCACCACAGAGCTTCAAGCTGAACTCCCTGTACTTGATACTAGCTATTTATTTTACACGTGGTAATATATATGTCAATCATACTCTCCCAAATCGTCCCACCCTTTCCTGCCCCAGCTGTGTCCACATGCCCATTCTTTACAACTGAGTCTCTATTCCTGCCCTGAGAGTAATTCATGACTTCTCCGTCCTCAATATACTAGTTCATCTCTAATCTGGACTACTGAAACCTCACAAGTTTTGTGTCTAAGTCCTCCTTTTTTTCCCAGTGTTCTTCATGCACAAATATATCTTCCTGAAGTCAGTTCTGAATATGCCACTTATCAAAACCCTTGCAAGTTTCTTAGAAAATACAGGAGCTACTGGATGTATCCAACCATTGACAGCTTGGTCTGACCTATTTTGTTAGTGTTATTTCTTGCCACAAACCTTAGCCATGCTTTATTGAATACTTACCAGGTGATTGGCTCTGCAGGACGTGTTTGATACTGTTTATCTCTTTTGGGTATGTGTGTGCTCAGTTGTGTCCGACTCTTTGGAGCCCCATGGGCTGTAGCCTACCAGGCTTCTCTGCCCATGGAATGTTTCATGCAAGAATATTGGAGTGGGGTGCCATTTCTTACTTTAGGGGATCTTCTTGACCCAGGGATTGAACCTGGATCTCCTGCATTAGCAGGCAGGTTCTTGACCATCACACCACCTGGGAAGCCTGTTATCTCATTTAATCCTGACAAAATCCTATGCCTTCAGCACTCCTTTAGTCCTGGTTGTACTAGCAAGGGAGACTAAGGTGAATGACTTGCTTAAGGTTGTGCATCTAGTAAAAGGGAAAAACCAAGATTCAAACCCAAGTGTGTTGTTCAGTGTATAATATCAGTGCCAGGAAAACTGGACTTCTTTCCTGTGTCCACGCTTTGTAAATAAATGCCAACCCTCTCTTCATGGAATTAGCACTTTTATTTCCAAAACCAACCTCTGTAAATAAGGGTAAGGTGACAGGGAAACTTATTTCCTACCCTAAATGGTTTTCACAACTTACTGAAATGGTTGACATCAGTGACATCAAATTCAGGATACAGTGAATGTGTTCCTATTTGCTGTATATTATTCAAGGTGAATGGCTGATACAAAATGATAGTTGAGGGGAAATTTTCAAGATAGGAAAACCATGTCTGGAGCCTGGAGAACTTTATCAGCTGGAGCTTTGACTTTTCAGACAGGCTTAGGAATTCCCTTTACTCTCACCATCTTTGAAATCAGCAGGAGGGCTCCCAGGCCAGAGAAGTGAACTTAGAAATGACCGCTGCCTCTTTCCCTCTCACAGCGTTGGAAGTGATGAGAAACGCGGCTACTCTGCTTCCTAGAGTCAAAGGCTCCAATAAGGTAGAAATGGCAATTCCTTGGCCACAGAGACCAAAGGGTAACTGGCTTTGTGTTTCAAACCCCATCTTAATATCCTTTATTGTTCAGGCAAACTTAATAGTATGTGCACATGTTAAATCCTTCCAGTGTGACAAAAGCTCCTACAAGAGCCCTGAAGGGCCTGCACAGAGCAGATAAAGCACTCTTGCAGTGATTTCAGTCAATTTCTGACCATAGATTAACAACCATGACTCTACTGCTTAGTTGGTTATTGATCAGGGAAAATGGAGGGAGGCTTCCTCCTGATTTGGGAGGTGGTGAAGACAACTGAGGGTCCTGTCGGCTCTTTGAAATGAATACAGCTCCGGATAGGAGCAAATGTGACTCCTCTGGGAGGACTGAAAGAGCCTGAAAATAGACGGAAGTCTAGGAGAGGAGGCCTAAAGCTAGCCTGTGCTGTTCAGAACAGTGGTTCTCAAACTTGAGCAGCAGAATCCCCTGCCAGGCTCCCCTGGGTTATACACTCTAGGTTCAGGGTGGTACCTGAATGCCTGCACTATTGGCAAGTCACAGGTGATGAAGCTGATAGTTTGGGGACCACTCTTTGAGAACCACTACTCTGAAACAACATTGTCATACCAGATGCCCACAAAGACTGGATAGGTAATGTCAGTGAGTGACGCATAAGAAAGCTGGAAGGAAAACTAGTCTCTGAGCAATCATAGATGTCAAGTGATGGAGATGCTTTAAACAGGAGGCAGCTGATATTCTAATCTGGCCTATTATTGCCAGGGCTACTGGTGGAAAACAAAAATTTATTTCAAATCATTAAACTTTTGGAATTGATGCAAAGATTTCTCCAAATATAAATATAGTAAAAAGGATGACATTGCCATAGATCTTGTGTGTGTGTGTGTGTGTGTGTGTGTGTGTGTGCTTAGTTGCTCAGTCATTTCCAACTCTGCAACCAATGGACTCTAGCCCGCCAGGCTCCTCCATCCATGGGATTATCCAGGCAAGAAAACTGGAGTGGGTTGCCATGCCATCTTCCAGGGGATCTTTACAACCCAGGTATACTCACCATCTACTTAGGAAAAAAAAAATTCTTTGTAATTCCCTGAGCTCCTTTTCCTAATTCTATCCATTTCCTTCTCTCAAGAGTAACTAGTACTATGAATTTTGCTTACTGTTTTCTTGCTTTTCTTTGTACTATTACATTACTACATTTGCCTGCTTACATGATGAATTATTCACTATCATGTGTTTTTGAGCTTTATGCACAGAATGATTCCACTTAGTGATTTATTTATTTTTGGCCTCAACAGTTTGTTCCTGAGGAACAGCCATGCCTAGCTGCAATTTATTTGATTCCCTCGGGTTAATCACACATCATGATTTATTGTCCATCCTTTTGCTGGACATTTTGATTGATCCCAAGTTTTTTTTCTACTAAGTCATTTCTGATGTGCATCCCGGTGTTTATTTGTAAATTTTCTTTAGGACACACAGGTGAAGAGTAACATTGCTAGCTCCTAGGGTATGCTTATCTACAGCTTTATTATTTTCCCACTAGTAATGTATAGAGTTTATTCTATTTCTTGCTAGCATTTGATATTGTTCATTATGAAATGAGTGTGAAATGGGATGCTATTGTCTTTTAAATATGCATTTCCTAGTTTAGTAATGGAGTTAAGCATCTTTTTATTTGCTGGTAAGCCATTTGGGACTCTTCTTCAGTGAAATGTCTTTGTTTTTGTGATTTTGTGTGAATTGTAATCATGCTTTATGTATTCTGAAAAATAATTGTATTATGTTGATATGTATTGGTATGTGTTGATAATTCCTTCTTTTGAGGCAGTAGCTTATCTTTTCATTTTATGCTTAGCATCTTTGGGTGAACAAAGTTTTATATTTTAATGCCCAAAATTTTATTATCTCTTCCTCTAGCATTTGTGCTTTCCGTGTCTTATTTGAGAAATCTTTCCCTACACTGAAACCATAAAGTTCTTCAATATTATTTTTAAAACTTTTATGTTTTGCTAAGTCTCTAATTCATTGGGTATTCATGTTTGGGTATGGTCTGAGGTTGGGGGTAAAAATAGATACTGGTGAAGGATCTCAACATCATATATTGAAAAGCCTATATTTAGTTCTTTCATAAATGATGTTGCCAGACACTTATGGGTCTTTCTAGTCTATTTCATTATTCTATTCATCTATCCCTGTGATAACAATTAAGGGTTTTAACTTACTACAACTTTTAAATTCTTTACATTTCATAAGATACGTCCTTTTACGTTGCTTTTTCAAGACACCTGTGAGGTAGTTAGAATAGGAAAAAGCAGTCCAGAATGGCAGTGGCTAAAAGACAAGGAAGGGAAAAGCCCACAAAACTAGAACAAAGGAAGGTCCGAGGACCAGAGTGAGGACCTCAGATAAAACAGATAGCACTCCTGGCTAGCCCAATTTATATAAGGCAGGCCCAGGGGGGAGGAGGAAAAAAAAAACACATAAAAAGAGGAGCCAAAATTGGGCCGGAGTCTTTTCCCTTCCTTGTCTTTTAGCCACTGCCTTTCTGGACTCCTTTTCTTATTCTACCTACCTAATTTCAGCATCAAATGAAGGAAGACCTGTTGGAATTTTGGTTGGATTTAGGTTCTCTCCATGATGATTTCATCTGTCTCTACTAAGTTTTCTTGGATGTATTTCAATACAGTTAGACATTTTTTTCCTATGTGGATTCAGCATATCTCTTGTGGCTACTGAAAATGATATTTTGGTTAAAAATTACTTCTCTTACACTTACTTCTTTTTCCTATTGTATTGAGATTCAGGTTTTTGTTTGTTGTTTTCGATATGTTGATCTTATAGTTAACACCTAGGTAAATAAAGCAGGAGGAGAAGGGGACAACAGAAGATGAGATGGTTGGATGGCATCACCAACTCAATGGACTGAGTTTGAGCAAACTCCAGGAGATGGTGAAAGATAGGGAAGCCTGGTGTGCTGCAGTCCATGGGGTCACAGAGTCGGACATAACTGAGCGACTGAACAACAGCAAATTATCTTATTTTTCATAATTTGTACACAGGTTGATTTTGTTTTTCTTGTTATTGTTTAGTTGCTAAATCATGTCTGACTCTTCTGGAACCCATGGATAGGTTCCTCTGTCCATGGGATTTCCCAGGCAAGAACACTGGAGGGGAGTTGCCATTTCCTTCTCCAGGGGATCTTCCCAACCCAGGTTTACTTGGTAGGCACTAGTTATTTTATGACAGTTCTATATCTTTTGATTTCTTAATACTTTTTATTTCTTTTACTTTCTATACTGTTCTGTCTAGGATTGTCCAATACAGGGCTAATTAATAGTAAGGAAATGGCAATCTTGCCTTTTCCTGACTTGAAAGGGAAAGCTTTAAAAAATTCACCATTAAGTAAAACTTCTTTGTTCTAGGGTTTTATTTTTTTCCCCTGAAATACTTTTTATCATGATGAGAGACTTCCTTTCTATTCTATTTGCTAAGAGTTTCTATCATTCATTACTGTGAATTTTATCAAGTACCATTGTATTCTTCATATTTTGAGATAATATACTTAATATATTAATGTGGTAAATTATGTTAATTTTTCAATAATCCACTCAATTTTTGGTATTACCTTAACGCTGTCATTCTGCCTGCAATGTGGGAGACCTGGGTTCAGTCCCTGGCTTGGGAAGATTCCCTGAAGAAGGGAAAGGCTACCCACTCCAGTATTCTGGCCTGGAGAATTCCAGGGACTATACAGTCCATGGGGTCGCAAAGAGTCAGACATGACTGAGTGACTTTCATGTCACTAACGTCATTGTATATCAATATCTTTTTCAAGTTCTATCACTTTATTCTGAAATTTTTAATGAAAGATTAGATTTATTTACCTTTTGTATATTTAAAATCATTGAGAAACCTGGGCATTGAATGACATATTTTCCCATTTAAAGTTAATTACAGGATTATACATGTTTTATGCTTCTTCTCAGGTTGACTTTGGCAAGTTATCTCTTTTCTCAGTATTTTCTCATTTCATAGAGAGGTTCAAACTTCTTGGCAAAGCTTTTTATAATATTTTCATTTTAAAAACTGTCCCCAGCATTTGTAGTTATGTCTTTTGTTGTTCCAAATATTTATATTCGTGTCGTCTTTTCCCCTTGAGCAGTACTGCCAATTATTAGTCTTTTCAAAGAGCTAACTTTTGCTTTTGTCAACCCTGTGTTATGCTTATTTCTTGTGCTTGAATTTTCCTGTCTTTTGTTCTAAATAGAACTGCAGAATTATTCTAAGTTCTAAAATGTGTTGCCGCCTTAGTTAATTAAAATGTTCTGCCTTCTTAATTTTTAATATTTTCATTTAAGGATATGCATCTGGGGGGCAGCATACCAAAGAAGTATTAATAATATAGGTGTGAATATTTTGCCATTTTAGTATAATTTCTCCTCTGGTAGGTTTTATAGAAGGATTTTCCTTAATTTCTAAATATGTAAGATTTTCTAGTATATATGTCTACTGTATATTTTGTTCATTAGTTTTAAACTAATAATCTCTTTAATAAATCAATTATTTAAAAATTGAGACTAGATTTTTGGGCCAGTATATGTTAATTTTTACAAATATTCATGCCTGTCTGAAAGGAATATGTGTTCTGCAGCTGTTGGTGCTATGTTCTATGTCTATTAACTCAAGATATATACCTGTTTGATCTATCTGTTATAAAGAGAGGTATGTTATTAAATACACATCAGCTTAGGATTCCATGTATAAAATAGTTCTATTTCTTATGTTTTTTGCCTTAAAAGCCATTTTACCTATTAGTATAGTTGTTCTATTTGTCAGTATTTTCCTTGAACACATTATTCTTTTAAATATCATCCATTCTGTTTGGTTATATTTTAGATATGTCTCTCACATTAATTGCATTTTTAAGAATTTTCAGATGACTTTTTATTAAGGAAAAATTTACATACAATGAAATGCACAGGTTTGTTTTTTTTTTTACTTTTACTAAGAAATAAACATTGTCTATATTTGTACAACACGATGTTTTAATACATGTGTATACTGTGAACCGATTCTTGCAATTAGTTAACCTATCCATCACCTCACATATTTATCTTTTGCTCCCATGTGGTAACAATATTTAAAATGTACTCTTTTAGCAAATTTCAAACATATAATACAGTATTATTTAATAACTATAGTCATCACTGTGCTGTACACTAGCTCTTCTGAACTCATTCAGCTTATAACTGAAAGTATGTACCCTTTATCCAGTCTCTTGTTAGTAGATATTTGGTTGTTTTGAGGTTGGGGCTATATTGCATACATCTTTATGAGGATAAAGTTTTTCATTTCTCTAAGTAGCTATGAGTAGAACTGTTAGGTTATAGCATAGGTGTGTCTTTAAGAGATGTGCTAAAATAGCATCTAAAATAATCCCCTAAGATCCTTGCCTCCTGGTATTCATGCTTTTAGGTGATTCTGTCTCCTAGATGTGGGCTGGATATGTTGTTGTTCAGCTGCTAAGTCATGCCCAGCTCTTTGTGACCCCAGGGACTGTAGCACGCCAGGATTCCCTGTCCTTTGCTATCTCCTAGAGTTTGCTCAAACTCATGTCCATTGAGTCGGTAATGCTATCTAATCATCTCATCCTCTGCGGCCCCCTTCTCCTGCCCTCAATCTTTCCCACTGACAAGGGTCTTTTCCAATGAGTCGGCTCTTTGCATCAGGTGGCCAAAGTATTGGAACTTCAGCTTCAGCATTAGTCCTTCCAGTGAATATTCAGGGTTGATTTCCTTTAGGATGGACTGGTTTGATCTCCTTGCTATCCAGGGGACTCTCAAGAGTCTTCTCTAGCACCACAATTCAAAACCATCAATTCTTCAGTGCTCAGCCTTCTTTATGGTCCAACTCTCACATCCATACGTGACTACTAGAAAAACCATAACTTTGACTCTACAGAACTTTGTTGGCAAGGTGATGTCTCTGCTTTCTAATACGCTGTCTAGGTGTGTCATAACTTTCCTTCCAAGGAGCAAGTATACATAGTGGTTTGCTTCTACACAAGTAAAGTGTGCCAGGATATCACTTAGGAGACTAGCTTAAAAAAAGACTGTGGCTTCCATCTTGGCTTTGTGCTGTCATTCCGTCACTCAAAGAGATGCTTTGCTGAGCACTGCCCTATGAAGACATCTGAGAAAACGGGGGAGCCCATTGGCCTGTGAGGAGCTAAGGCCCTCAATCCAATAGTCTACAGGAAGCTGAGTTTTACCAACTGCATTTATAAATAGATCTTCCTCAAGACAAGCATTTGAAAAGATCACACAATGGAGTATTACTCAGCCATGAAAAAGAATACATTTGAATTAGTTCTAATGAGGTGGATGAAACTGGAGCCTATTATACAGAATGAAGTAAGCCAGAAAGAAAAACACCAATACTGTATACTAATGCATATATATGGAATTTAGAAAGATGGTAACAATAACCGTGTATATGAGACAGCAAAAGAGACACTGATGTATAGAACAGTCTTTTGGACTCTGTGGGAGAGTGAGAGGGTGGGATGATTTGGGAGAATGGCATTGAAACATGTATAATATCATATATGAAACAAGTAGCCAGACCAGGTTCGATGCACGATACTGGATGCTTGGGGCTGATGCACTGGGACGACCCAGAGGGATGGTATGGGGAGGGAGGAGGGTTCAGGATGGGGAACACATGTGTACCTGTGGTGGATTCCTTTTGATATATGGCAAAACCAATACAATATTGTAAAGTTAAAAAATAAAATTAAATTAAAAAAATAAAATAAAAATGATGTGTATTGGATGTAAGAATATGGAAGTATCATTGATTCATTGTTGAAATTTAAAAGTAAGTTTCAGTACAGTGTTTATAGCATAATATGAAATTAATTTTTAAAATTTTAGAGGTGGTATGTACCTAGATTTATATAGGAAAATATGTGGAAAGATAAGAGTTGCCCCTGGTTAGTTGGGATGGGAGTGCTGTTGGTTGAGCGGAGTCTTGAAATGTTACTTTCCCTGTTTATTTGTTAGATGTCTGCATTGTTTGAAATTCTTTAGATGAACGTGTTGCAGTCTTTTATTTTATTTTTCTTTTTACCCCTCCCCCTGCAGTCTTTTAAATAAATCATGAAATAATAAAACAAACAAACAAACAAAAAACCACAGCCCTGGCCCACAGCTTAACTAAACCTGATAATTGATCTTGAGTGAGAGGCATCACTAAATTGCACCCAGATTTCTGACCCTCAGAAACTGAGATAAATAAATGTCTTGTTTTTTTAAGCTGCTGAATTTTGTACCATCATAGATTAATACAATAAGAAAACTACCAAACTGTTTTCCAAGATACTTGTGCAATTTTATATTCTTACCACAAATACTGATGTAATTAAAGCTATTCCAGTGGCTACAAAGATTCTTCTTTACAAGTTTCATTTCCCTGATGACTAATCATGTTGAGCAGCTTTTCATGTGTTTATTGGGTATTCAAAGATGTTCTTTTGGGAGAGATCTATTTAAAACTTGTGCCATTTTTTTTAAACCATTGGATTATTTTTTGTTGTTGTTATTGATTTGATGTGTATGCTAGGTAAATTTTTTGTGTGTGTATATATCAACATATCTCTGAAATTTCAGATACATTTTCAGAAAATTCAGATATGCATGTATATCTGAGTATGTTCATATATCTAAAATCTTTCTATTTATCTGTCTGTATAAAGTATTTTCTCCCAATCCATGACTTCCTTCATTTTTAAATAATGTCTTCTGATGAGTGTCAATTTATCATATTTTTATGTTTAGTACTTCTGTACTTTCCCTAATAAATCATCACCTACCCCAAGGATACATAGTCTTCCATGTCTTTCGCTAGAAGCTTTATAGTTTTAGTTTTACATCTGGATTTATAATCCATCGTGAATTAGTTTCTAAGAATAGAGTCGAGGTCCACTTTTTCCCCAGTAGGTTTATCTATTTGTTCCAGCACCATTTACTGAAAAAAAAAAATGAATCGTTTCTCTATTGAATAGCACTGATGCTTTTGTTGAAAATCAATTAACCATACCTAATAGACATATTTTTACACTCTGTACTCCATTCTGTTTATCTGTTTGCCTCAGTTCAGTTCAGACGCTCAGCCATGTCCAGCTCTTAGCGACTCCATGGACCGCAGTGTGCCAGGCCTCCCTGTCATCCTTATGTTAATACCAGACTGTCTTGTTTGATACGACTTTGGAAGAAGTCAGAATTAGCTAAAGTGAACCCTTTAGCTTTTGCAAAAGGAAAACATTGGTTTAGCTTTTCTAGATTCTTTCCTTTTCCATATGTCTTAAAGGCCTGTAGGCAATTTAATTGGGATTGTGTTGAATCCATAAATCAATTCTAAGAAGAGTGGATACCTTAATGATATTGAGTCTTTAATGGATTTTCTTTTAAAATGTAACAATCCAGATATTCTTGATTTATCTGTATGTACTATTAGGTATTTTGGTTCTGTGGTGTTTAATTCAGCCAGATCATTGCTTATTCAATGGTCATGTAGATCTATTAATATGCATTTCCACTTTCTATCTTTATTTCTTCTGTCATCATAAACCTCCCTTTCTTAAAATGAAGAAAATTTTTGACATTTTCTCTTAATGAGAGTTTGCTGGGGCAAATCCTCAGTTTTATTTTTCTGAAATAATTTTTTAATCCACCTTCTTTAGTAAAAGAGATTTTTCTTTGGATGCATCACGCTGTGCTGATAGTTATTTTCTCTCAGGAATTGAGAATTATTCCTCTGTATTCTGGTTCTCACTATTGTGGTTAAGTAGTCAGCTGTCAATCTGTCTTCAGTTCTAGAACTTCTATTTTGTTCTTTTCTCTCCAGATGCTCTTTTGTAATGTTATTTTGATGTGCCTAGATGTGGATTTAATTTTGTTTACTCTCCCTGAATTTTTTCTACTCTCTAAATTTGTAGTTTTGTGTCTTTCATCACTTCTGAACAACAGTCAGCTGATACGTCTTTGAAAATTGTTTTTGCTCTGTTCTCTTTTCATGCTGAATCTTAGATTAGACATTTTGTATTATTCTGCCTCTCTGCTTCCTGGATGATTCTTTAGACACAGTCTCATGTTCATTTAATTTCTTTTTATTAGTTTTCATCACATCCAGTGGAGTTTTGCTTTTTGAGATTATATTTTCATTTTTAGAAAAATCTCTATTGCTCAGTTGTTAGCCATTTTTATATTCCTTTGTTTTTTTTATTCTTTCAATTCTCTTGTTTCTCTACTCATAGTGAACACATTACTTTATATTTTCTCTGCTAATTCTCATATCGGACGCTTCTGTGCATTTTTGTTTCAACGCTCTCTTGCTCATGGTGCCTTGCTTCTGAGGACGTTCCATACTTTTTGCCTTTGTGGCTTTCTGTGTCTTGGATCTTAATTTGCTGAAGTTATCAGAGACCTACTTTTAAGGTGATTTTCTCTAAAGAGGGTTTACATCTGTTTCCATTGGTCACTGATGCCACCTTAAGTTTGGGCCCAGTGTAAACTAATTTCTTTCCTTGAGGTCTCGGAACCAACCAGGTAATATGAATTCAGGCAGAGGGAGGGTCAATTTGAAGTTACCAAGCCTTGAAGAAATTTTTCTCTCCAGTGCTGAAGTTAAAAACTGGCTAATTCCCTTGCAATTCTCAGGGTGGAAAAGTCAGAGGAGGGCAAGACCAGGTAGGCTGAATTCTATTTCATCTGTACATTAAGGGTTTGGTACATTGGGGTCCCATTTAAATCTGTGGTATCTCTAAATGGATTACTTCCATTCAGTGGACACTGAGATTTTCTTCATGTTTCCGTGTTCCCTCAGTCCATAAAACAAGCTGAATTTCATCTAGTTCAGTAAAATCTATAAAGTTATGGGTGACTTCCATGCTCAGATTACTTCTCTAGGTTCCTATGTTTTACTTTTGGACTGTGACTAATCATACATCATTTCTAGCTCATGAATACATTTTAAATATTTTTAAAATATTTTTGCCATTGGTTTTAGTTCTTTACAACCAGAACAACTGGTCAAAGGACTTGCACTACTCTACCATTGCACTCCAGAGGTCCAGGTTTCTGGTTTTTCAAATGATGGACTTGGAAACTGTATAGTAAAATCAACTCTCCTTTCGGTTCCGTTCAGTCGCTCAGTCGTGTCCGACTCTTTGTGACCCCATGAATCGCAGCACGCCAGGCCTCCCTGTCCATCACCAACTCCCAGAGTTCACCCAGACTCACGTCCATCGAGTCAGTGATGCCATCCAGCCATCTCATCCTCTGTCATCCCCTTCTCCTCCTGCCCCCAATCCCTCCCAGCATCAGAGTCTTTTCCAATGAGTCAACTCTTCCATGAGGTGACCAAAGTACTGGAGTTTCAGCTTTAGCATCATTCCTTCCAAAGAAATCCCAGGCCTGATCTCCTTCAGAATGGACTGGTTGGATCTCCTTGCAGTCCAAGGGACTCTCAAGACTCTTCTCAAACACCACAGTTCAAAAGCATCAATTCTTCGGTGCCCAGCCTTCTTCACAGTCCAACTCTCACATCCATACATGACCACAGGAAAAACCATAGCCTTGACTAGATGGACCTTTGTTGGCAAAGTAATGTCTCTGCTTTTGAATATGCTATCTAGGTTGGTCATAACCTTCCTTCCAAGGAGTAAGCGTCTTTTAATTTCATGGCTGCAGTCACCATCTGCAGTGATTTTGGAGGCCCAGAAAAATAAAGTCTGACACTGTTTCCACTGTTTCCCCATCTATTACCCATGAAGTGATGAGACCGGGTGCCATGATCTTTGTTTTCTGAATGTTGAGCTTTAAGCCAACTTTTTCACTCTCCTCTTTCACTTTCATCAAGAGTCTTTTTAGTTCCTCTT
>NW_011495062.1:4289384-4293689 GCF_000754665.1 Bison bison bison | reverse complement strand
CCATAGTTTATTGTGATCCACATAGTCAAAGGCTTTGGCATAGTCAATAAAGCAGAAATAGATGTTTTTCTGGAACTCTCTTGCTTTTTCCAACTCTCCTTTAAAGGCTGGCAAATAATTATTATTTTCATTTCTTATGTTAAGAAATATTTCTCAGTGCTTCCATTCAAAAAAAATTTTATATTGGAATATAGTTGATTAACAATGTGTTCATTTCCGGTGTATAGCAAAGTGCTT
This sequence comes from Bison bison bison, assembly GCF_000754665.1. Taxonomy (NCBI): domain Eukaryota; kingdom Metazoa; phylum Chordata; class Mammalia; order Artiodactyla; family Bovidae; genus Bison; species Bison bison. The sequence continues at coordinate 4,293,452 of NW_011495062.1, read as the reverse complement.
CACTTATATATCTATATATTCCTTTTCAAATTCTTTTCCCATTTAGGTTATTACAGAGTACTGAGCAGAGTTCCTTGTGCTGTACACTAGGTCCTTGTTAGTTATCTATTTTAAATATATTAGTGTGTACATTGCAATCCCAGTCTATCCCCTCCCCACCCCATCACTCCCCCTGGTAACTGTAAATTCATGCTCTAAGTCTGCGAGTCTGTTTCTCTTTTATAAATAAATTTATTTGTATCATTTTTAAGATTCTGTATATAAGAGTTGGGCTTCCCTCATAGCTCAGTTGGTAAAGAATCTGCCTGCAATGCAGGAGACCTGGTTCGATCCCTGGGTCGGGAAGATCCTCTGGAGAAGGAAATGGCAATCCACTCCAGTATTCTTGCCTGGAAAATCCCATGGACAGAGGAGCCTGGTGGGCTACAGTCCATGGGGCCGCAGGAATTGGACACGACTTAGTGACTAAACCACCAAGACAAGAGGTTCTAGTGACTAGCTACATATAAGAGTTACAGTGATATTTGTCTTTCTCTGATTGACTTAATTTAGTATGATACTCTCCAGGTCCATTTATATTGCTGAAAATGGCATTATTTCATTCCATTTAACAGCTGAATAATATTCCATTGTGTATACATACCACATCTTCCTTATTCATCTGTCAATGGACACCTAGGTTGCTTCCACATCTTGGCTATTGTAAACAGTGCTTAAATGAACATTGGTGTGCATGTATCTTTTCAAATTATGGTTTTCTCTGATATATGCCTAGGAGTGGGATTGCTGGATCATATAGCTCTATTTTTAGCTTTTTAAGGAGCCTCTATACAGTTCTCCTTAATGGTTGTAACAATTTACATTCTCATCAACAGTGTTTTCTCCACACTCTTTCTAGCATTTATTGTTTGAAGATTTTTTAATGATGGCCATTCTGACTAGTATGAGGTGGTATCTCTCTTGATTTGCATGATAATTACGTTGAGCATCTTGTCATGTGCTTCTTGGCCATTTATATGTCGTCTTTGGAGAAATGTCTAGTTAGATCTTCCGCCCATTTTCTATTAGGTTGCTTGTTTTTTTGATATTGAGCCAGCTGAGCTGTTTGTAAGTTTTGGAGATTAATCCCTTGTTGATCCCATCATTTGCAAATATTTTCTACCATTCTGTGAGTTGTTTTTTCATTATGTTTATGGTTTGCTGTGCAAAAGCTCTTGAGTTTAATTAGGATCCATTTGTTTCCTTTTGTTTTTATTTCCATTACTCTTGGAGAAGGATCAAAAAAGATATTTCTGTAATTTGTGTCAAAGTGTTCTGCCTATGTTTTCCTCTAAGAGTTTTATAGTATCTAGTCTTACATTTAGATCTTTAGTCCAATTTGAGTTCATTTTGTATATGGTGTTAAACAATGTTCTAATTTCATTCTTTTATCAGTGCAAGAAAAGGAGATAGGAGTCTGTGGCTATGCAGGTGGGAGAAGACTCGTTACATCATCATACCCAAATCAGCATCAAGGATGATTTCTAGCATTTGGTGGTGGTCAGCCACAAAGATAGGGAACAATGTAAAAAGAACACTTACAGTGTCTTGTGAGTTGAGTTTTAGAGAAGTTGATTTGAAGGTGTTTGAGAACATCAAGTGACCAGGTGGATTACAGGGCTAGAGACAGAAAAGTGAGAGGCGTGTTTGATCATGGTTGGTGTATATCTGTGTTGCTGTAGCAATGGTATAGTTGCTTATACACTCCAAAACACAGTCTAGTTCTATGGAGTGGCAGATGGCTGGTGAGACTAGGAACTATTATTCTGGCCAAGTCAGGATGGTGTCCTCTGAAATCATCTCTTTCTATAGCTGGGGACAAAGAAAAGTCCTGACCAGAGTCCACAGTGCCCAGACTCTTCTGGTTCCCCTCTGACGTGGTTTCCTAGGTCCAGTGCGGCCAGGGAATATGACAAGGAGAAAAATTGGTTGTGTCTCTTAGGTTAATGAAACCCTGGAGAGATGTTTTCTCTGTCAAAAACCTCTGTTTCCTGGTACATTTCTGCATGGATTTGAAACCTCCTCTTCTCTGCTCAAATTTCATTTCAAGGACCTGTGAAACGTGGGGTGGTGATACTTGGGAATGTCATGAATCAAAAACACCCACAAAACTTTAAATGCTATCACAGGTCTGCTTTTAAATCTCAGAGAATAATTTATTTGCTCTTGGCATTATCAGTTTGTTCTCCCCATTTCAAGCTCATTTTTTGTTGAAATTGTTTTTGTAGAAACAGTGATTACTTATCCAGATTTCTTGTTTTCATTTCCTTCATCATAAGTATCTACGTTAATCACTTCCAAACCGAGACAAGTTTTTAGATCATATTTTGTTCCCATCCTCAGAGAATGGAAACAATGGCTTTTGTTACTTTGGGGAATGACCTTCGAAACATCATAAAAACCGAGTACTGTATGTGGTAACTGAAATAGAAGGTTAGCATCCCCGTCCTTCTTAGGAAACAACAGATTCACAGTGACACCAACACCTAAAATGACTGTGTATGTTCTAAGTTTGAGGGAAAATATAATACAAAGTTATAATAGAAAGGAAAATGATTTAGAAAGAACTGGTGGGAGAGAATATACAGTTTGTGGCATTTTGGTTAAAGAAAGTGCTTTTAGGGAATTCTTGGATTGGCTGATGTCAGGGACTAGGAAATTTCAATTTGGTAAGAGCCACATGGGGGCGCTTTCAAAACCTGGGTCACATCCCACACAAACTAAATGAGAATGCTGAGACACTGATGTGGTGATGGTTGAAAACCACTCACTTAGCAGATCTATGTGTGAGTTGTAGACAGACAACCTTTACTATGGAACCCTACCATCCTACTGATGAGAACAGAATTGTTAGTAATTCAGGCTGGGACCAGAGCAGCTAAGTTGATAAATGGAAACATCAGTGCCTACTTAATGGGCCCATTGTACTACCTGAGCAACTGCATTTCTCTGTTGCTTAGCCAATGATATTATATATATATAACTTCCATCAGTGGGATTTCATTACTCAAAGAATGTGTGTAACTGTCAAACAATTTCTTCGTTGATCTAAAGTTCATTAGCTCTCACTGAATCTTTAAGAGCTCAAAGTTGAATTCCTATTTAAAGAAAAATGCTTTAAAATTCGCTCCCATATTTCAGTTGGGCTGTTTGAGAAACAGTAATGAACCAACAGTAATTCTCAAGAACCTGATTTGAATCAGTGTAATGGGCCATTTAAATTAATGCGGAGAGAGATTTTGATGCTTGACAACTTTCAGAGCATAGTATTGGGTTCCATCATGTTAAACACCGTGGCCCATTCTGTTGTCAACTTGAAAATTCATAACTGAATTTTCAACTGATGGGATAATTTTAAACTGAAAATCTTTAATTTTCAGTTGATGTGACATCTGACTTCAGTTTCCTAAAAACCACTGTGACTCACCCTGTATTTTTGAGTCATGCTTTTACACAGCCTGATTCAAAGTAACCTCAGAGGTCTCAAATGAAAGCCAAATGTCAAATTTTAGCAACATAATGAGATTCACATACCATTAGCAAATGCATATTTTAAGCCCCGCATATTGGGCGCTTATCATATACTTAATCCCATCTGGTATTTACTACCAGCCCCAGGGAGATTCAGAGAGGTCATATGTCATGGTCCATTCTCAATGTCTGCATCTCCATTCTTTTCCTGCAAATAGGTTCATCAGTATCTTTTCTATATTCTGTTCAGTTCAGTCGCTCAGTCAGGTCCGACTCTTTGTGACCCCATGGACTGCAGCACGCAGGGCCTCCCTGTCCATCACCAACTCCCGAGTTTACTCAAACTCATGTCCATTGAGTCGGTGATGCCATCCAACCATTTCAGCCTCTGTTGTCCCCTTCTCCTTCTGCCTTCAATCTTTCCCAACATCAGGGTCTTTTCCAATGAGTCAGCTCTTCACATCAGGTGGCCAAAGTATTGGAGTTTCAGCTTCAACATCAGTCCTTCCAATGAATATTCAGGACTGATCTCCTTTAGGATGGACTGGTTGGATCTCC
>NW_011495062.1:4288961-4289284 GCF_000754665.1 Bison bison bison | reverse complement strand
CATAGAAGTTAAATAAGCAGGGTGACAATATTCAGCCTTGATGTACTCCTTTTCCTATTTGGAACTAGTCTGTTGTTCTACGTCCAGTTCTAACTGTTGCTTCCTGACCTGCATACAGATTTCTCAAGAGGCAGGTCAGGTGGTCTAGTATTCCCATCTCTTTTAGAATTTTCCACAGTTTATTGTGATCCACACAGTTAAAGGCCTTTGCATAGTCAATAAAGCAGAAGTAGATGTTTTTCTGAAACTCTCTTGGTTTTTTGATGATCCAGCAGATGTTGGCAATTTGATCTCTGGTTCCTCTGCCTTTTCTAAAACCAGCT
>NW_011495062.1:4264204-4288861 GCF_000754665.1 Bison bison bison | reverse complement strand
CCTTCAATCTTTCCCAACATCAGGGTCTTTTCCAATGAGTCAGCTCTTCACATCAGGTGGCCAAAGTATTGGAGTTTCAGCTTCAACATCAGTCCTTCCAATGAATATTCAGGACTGATCTCCTTTAGGATGGACTGGTTGGATCTCCTTGCAGTCCAAGGGAGTCTCTAGAGTCTTTTCCAACACCACGGTTCAAAAGCATCAACTCTTTGGCCCTTTCTTTATAGTCCAACTCTCACATCCATATGTGACTACTGGAAAAACCATAGCCTTGACTAGATGGACCTTTGTTGGCAAAGTAATGTCTCTGCTTTTGAATATGCTGTTTAGGTTGGTCATAACTTTCCTTCCAAGGAGCAAGCATCTTTTAATTTCATGGCTGCAGTCACCATCTGCAGTGATTTTGGAGCCCCCAAAAATAATGTCAGTCACTGTTGCCACTGTTTCCCCATCTATTTGCTATGAAGTGATGGGACCAGAAGCCATGATCTTAGTTTTCTGAATGTTGAGATTTAAGCCAACTTTTTCACTCTCCTCCTCTTTCACTTTCATCAAGAGGCTCTTTAGTTCTTCTTCACTTTCTGCTTTAAGGGCGGTATCATCTGCATATCTAAGGTTATTGATATTTCTCCCGGCAATCTTGATTCCAGCTTGTGCTTCATCCAGCCCAGCATTTCTCATGATGTACTCCGCATAGAAGTTAAATAAGCAGGGTGACAATATTCAGCCTTGACGTACTCCTTTTCCTATTTGGAACTAGTCTGTTGTTCCACATCCAGTTCTAACTGTTGCTTCCTGACCTGCATACAGGTTTCTCAAGAGGCAGGTCAGGTGATCTGGTATTCCCATGTCTTGAAGAATTTTCCACAGTTTGTTGTGATCCACACAGTCAAAGGCTTTGGCATAGTCAATAAAGCAGAAGTAGATGTTTTTCTGAAACTCTCTTGGTTTTTTGATGATCCAGCAGATGTTGGCAATTTGATCTCTGGTTCCTCTGCCTTTTCTAAAACCAGCTTGAACATCTGGTAGTTCATGGTTCATGTATTGTTGAAGCCTGGCTTGGAGAAGTTTGAGAATTACTTTACTAGTCTGTGAGATGAGTGCAATTGTGCAGTCGTTTGAGCGTTCTTTAGCATTGCCTTTCTTTGAGATTGAATGAAAACTGACCTTTTCCAATCCTGTGGCCATTGCTGAGTTTTGTGTGAATATATGATATCTGTTTTTCTCTGACTTACTTTACTCAGTATAATAGGCTCTAGGTTTATCCACCTTACTATCACTGAGTCAAATTCATTCCTTTCTATGGCTGAGTAATATTCCATTGTGTAGATGTACCAAAACTTCTTTATCCATTCATCTGTTGATGGACATCTAGGTTACTTTCATGTTCTGGCTATTGTAAATAGTGTTTCAATGAACATTGGGGTACATGTGTCTTTTGTGGACACAGTTGAAGGAGGAGAGGGTAGAATGAATTTGGAAAGTAGCATTAGCTTATATATATATTAGCATGTGCAAAACAGACAACGAGTGGGAAGCTGCTGTATAGCACAGGGATCCCAGCCTGGTGCTCTGTGATGATGTCGAGGGGTAGGACGGAGGCTGAAGGAGGAAGGTACATTTAGTTATGACTGATTTGTGATGTTGTACAGCAGAAAACAACACAACATTGTAAAGCAATTTTCCTCCAATTTAGAAAAGCGTAAGTAGGGGATTGCACCATTTTCTGTTAAAGTCTTAAAGGGAAACTAAGTAAAAGTTCATCCATTTCTAAAAAAAAATGTCATGGTCCAGGCCACATGCCTAGAGAGTTGTAGATCAAACCCAAGCACCCTGATTCCTAGTTAGTCCATGACGCTAGTCATTGAAAATTAGTTCCATGTACTGGGTGGAAGTCTCACCCAGTAACTTGTGATGTAATATGGAGTCTCCATAGTGGTACTCCACATTTATAAAACAGGCACCCTAATTATTCTGAGGTTTTCTTCAACAAGACCTTCCTGTGGACTTGAGACCTTCCTGTGCCCCTGGACAGCTGGTGGATCCACTTGTCTCCACCCTCTACTATGCTTCTTGGTATGTCTGTTTCCTTCTCACCCTTCAGTCAGTAACGTTCCTGCAGGCCACTGAAGACAATGTGTAATTACTTGTCTGTTTCCCTGTTTTAGTCTCTTTCTTGCTCTAGACTAAACTCTACAAAGGTAGTAATTACACTATATTCATGCTCAGCATCAAGAATGTTACCTGGCATTCAATAATTATTTGTTGAATCAATGTCCCTCTTAGATTCTGTTACCTAGCACTGAATACAGTGCTGTGAGTATGTTCTGAGTAAGATCCAGGCCAAAAAAAAAACACTCTCCCCTTACCATCTTGGTATGATTCTGGACAATTTATTATTGCAGTCTAGTAACATTAAATTGTACATCACATGAGTGTTCATACTGAGTTTAGACCGAAACCAAATTTTATATCTGTCTATTTGTCCCTTAGTTTGTGGCCCATTTTGCTAGTAACTACCCATTCTGACTTGTTCTATTAGGGTTGTAGTTGGTTTCATGTAATATGTTCCTTTTAGTTTGTCCATGAAGGCCATAGATCTCCCTCTTAAATATTTCAATCTTTCTTGGATAGGAATAGAGGATAATGTTTAAAGCTTGAGCTTTAGAATCACGATTTTGAGTCCAAGCAGCTCCATCTGATGGGTGTTTGACTTAAAACAAAAAAAGGCTTACCTACTTTTCCAAAGTTTTTACTGAATTTGTTACAATACTGCTTCTGTTTTATGTTTTTTTTTGTTTTGTTTTTTTTACCCTGAAGCATGTGGGATCTCAGCTCCTCAACCAGAGGTCAAACCAGCAACCCCTGCACAGCAAAGTCTTCACTGGACTGCCAGGGAAGTCCCTAAATAAGCCTTTTTGAGGCTTAGCAGTTTCTCATACTCTGTAGGGATAAGAGTATCTCCCTCCCAAGACTGTTAGGAAGCTGAAATGTGGAAATATAGATGATGAAGTTTTCATCAAGTGCATAGGATGTGGTGATAGGTGATAGTTTATATTACTGTATTTATCCAGATAAAAATGAAATACCCATTCATTTCCACTCCTAAACTGGTTAGAACAGATGATTCCTTTTCCGTTTTTCCCTCTCCGAAACCCCTCTGGGTTTCTTAACATTTCATTATCCATAGGAGACATCCTGGTTTACATAGTGGCCCCATGCAGACTTTGAAAAAAGCTTGGATGTCAAAAATTTCTAAGGTGAGTTACTTAGAAGTCCATTTTCCTTCCATACTCTATTTTTACTGTTTTAAGATTTACTAAAATGTTGATGACTTTGAGAGGGGAAAACTCTTGACAGGTTTTGGGTAGAATTTGTCAGTTACTTCTGCCAGAGGTAAAAACTGATCACAAATATTGTGCATTAGGAGTCTAACATGGGCTTCTGAATGGTGATTAGATGGTTGGATTTTGCAGGAAATCCTATTTCTCACAACCTGAGGTTTTCAAGTTGACTGCATGTAAAACTACAGACATCATAATTGCTCTTTCCAGAGAAACTCTCTCTAGTTCTGCACCCTACCATCTCCAAAATATTATATTCCTCGCACTTGGAGATTCTTTCTCAAGTGAGATAAAAACCAAATAATTGATTTGCATATCAAAGAAATGATGAACATTTCCACACTATTAATGAGAGTAATAACTTTCAAGTCTTTTCAATAAGACCTAATGTTCTCAGAATGTTTAATGACCCATGCAGCTAACCTGACTCCATATGTAACAAAGAGCTAGGCTGTCAGTTATTTTAATTAAGAATGAAAATTAAGAAATATTATTTAGATTTCTCTTTTAAATGAAATCATTAGCTTTGATCAGAATTGGAAGTCAGTTCAGCTCCTTGGCACTAACTTGCTACATGGCCATGGGGGCCTGGTCTTCTGCACACAATGAGGTGACTGGGGCAGCAAATGGAAGGCTGCCTTGCTCAGCCCTAAAATATACCTCATTACAGATTTTGGAAGATGAATAGCAAATGAGTGTGTTGCCTGACATGATTATCATGAAAGAGCCCTCCTACCCTGAGTGAGGCTGTCACGATATCTTCATCCTCAGTGCTAACAATCAGTAGACATCTAAAAGAATTCTCTTTATCTGTTTGTTTACATGTTGTACAGGAAAACTCTGGGCTTCCCAGGTGGCTGAAGTGGTAAAGAATCTGTGTGCAAGTGTAGGAGATGCAGGTTTGATCCCTGGGTTGGGAAGATCCCCTAGGGGAGGAAGTGGCAACCCATTCCAGTATTCTTGCCAGGATAATTACAGTCCATGGGGTCACAAAGAGTCAAACATGAGTGAAGCAACTGTGCACGCATCCACGGGAACCTCTATCTGTGGGGAACTACAGGTGAGCTACATAGTTCCTAGAAGACTAAAAAGTGAAAGTTAATGTTTCATATGTGAATAACTATGCTTAATTCAAGTTTAATTTTGTAAAAGCTATTTTATATAAAAGTATAGCTAAAAAATATTGCATATGTACCACGTGTTCTAGGGACTGTGCTCAGTAAAACAATTCTAGAAGGAAGTCATTACACCATTATTGTTAATGATCCTAGTTTGAAAGTGAGTTTGAGGGGGGATGATAAGCCTAAGGTTGCATCACTAGGAGGAAGCAACAGAGATGTTTCAACAGCAGCTCTTGCACCAGAAAGCATACTTCTAAACGCTACTCTAAAACTGCCTTTATTGACTGGGAATGAACATTACAGTAACAGGATGAAGTGTTAGGGCTTGGGGGTAAAAGTAAATTATAATAAAAACTTACAGAGCACTTTATTTGTGTTGAAAGGCATTTTAGATAATGTGTGTGTGTTTAGTTGCTCAGTTGTGTCCAACTCTTTGCGACCCTTTGGACTGTAGCCTGCCAGGCTCTTCTGTCTATGGGATTTTCTAAACATGTACATTACCATGTGTAAAATAGATAGCTAATAGAAATTTGCTGTATGACTCAGGGAAATCAAACTGGGGCGCTGTAACAACCTAGAGGGGAGGGAGGTGGGAGGGGACGTATGTATACCTATAGCTGATTCATGTTGAGGCTTGGCAGAAAACAAAACAATATTGCACAGCAATTATCCTTTAATTAAAAATAGATAAATTTAATTAAAAAACACTGGAGTGATTACCATTTTCCTCCTCCAGAGGATCTTCTGAACTGAGGGATCTGACCCACATCTCCTGCATTGCAGGTGGAGTCTTGACCTGCTGAGCCATTGCGGAAACACTTTAGATAACATAAATTTAAAGTGAATGGTTTTCTATATGGTTTTAATTGAAATTTTCTATTTTGGGTCCAGCCATAAAATAAATAAGCTAGTTAATATCTAGTTTACACACTTTGGAATTTTTCACAACCCATTTTAGGGATCCCCTTTTAGTCAAAATAATACCTCAGTTCAGTCGCTCAGTCACGTCCGACTCTTTGTGACCCCATGAATTGCAGCATGCCAGGCCTCCCTGTCCATCACCAACTCCCAGAGTTTATGCAAACTCAAGTCCATTGAGTAGGTGATGCCATCCAGCCATCTCATCCTCTGTCGTCCCCTTCTCCTCCTGGCCCCAATCCCTCCTAGAAATAGTTTCGAAAGCAAAATGGAGAGGGGCCAGTGGTTCTTTCTTGGGCTCAGAGTAGTTAGCTTGGGGATTATGTGGGAACCAGTGGCTGAACAAACCAGAGGGCATGTTTTAATAATGATGACTACTATGTACTGGGGCTTTCCTGGTGGCTCAAATGGTGAAGAATCTGCCTGCAATGTAAGAGACCTGGGCTCGATCCCTGGGTTGGGAAGATCCCCTGGAGAAGGGGATGGCAACCCACTCCAGTATTCTTGCCTGGAAAATCCGATGGACAGAGGAGCCTGGTGGGCTACAGTCCATGGGGTTGCAAAGACGGATACAACTGAGTGACTAACACTTTCACTGTATACTGAACACCTATTATGCTTTTGGATTTTCACATGGTCTAAGGAATCCTTAGGATTTCCTAAGCAGTATGTGGTAGAATTCCTGTTAAACAAATGAGGTTCAGTAAAGTGGAATGACTCATGCAAGGCTACCCAGATATTGACTCTCAGAGGTGGGATTCAGGTAACCAGGACCATTTGGCTTCAAGATAGCCTTCTCAAAGCCTTCCACTGAATTATCATCATACAGGGTTCATACTTTTCTGTGGGGCACAGGACCCATTAAAAGTCCAATGTTTCTTTGACATTTCTTGCATGTATCTTTGAAAGGAATATTGATTTAGTGCATTATGGAGTATAAAACGTCCCTATTTAATGGAAAAATAGTGATTTAATGTATAATTAAATTATTTGATTTCTACCCTAAAATTTTTAGGCAAAACATTCTCCAGGAAGATTATGGTGTTCTGGATCCTAATTTGAGAAGCACAGCACTGAAATGAAGCAGAGTAAGGAGACACAGAACTTGGGGCCTGACATTCCACACAGTGACTGTACGATCTTGGATAAGAGCTCACCTTCCCCAACTATAAAATAAAGGTAATGAGGATTCTAACAGTCACTTTATAGAGCTATGATTATATAGCACAGGTCTGAACTATTCTATCATGATACAGTTGTGATAGGCAGAGAAAAGCTCTTGAACGTGGCTTGATTATCAGAGATGTAGAAAGAAAATTATTTAATTCACTTCTCTTCTGCCATTGTTTTGCTATTTCAGTTGGTCCTCTGTTAAAAGCATGATTTTATCTCAATCTGCAGATGGCTTTGGGGATTATTTTGCTCTCAACAAACTGAGATGAGGAACTAAGTGGGATTGTATTTACTCTGAATAAGTAGCTCACAGAGTCGTAAAACTCTCAAAATAATTATTGATCTGTTTTTACCTGAGAGACTTTAGTTGGGAGTGATAAGGTCTTTTTAGTCATAGCTAGTGTTGAGAAGGGTGCAGATTTCTCTGTTCTTCATGCGCTTGTTTATTTTCATCACATAAAAAAATGGAAATGGGGGGAAAATGCTGGTAAAAAACTACTTTTGCTTTTACAATGCAATTTAAATAAAAGTACACCCTGGAACTGAGGATGTCTCCTCAAAGGCTCAGGATAGCAAGACCCTGAGAGAGAGTGTAATCATACTAAGCGTACTAAGTATACCATTCACTGTGGAGAAGAAATGGTAACCCACTCCAGTATTCTTGCCTGGAGAATCCCATGGACAGAGAAGCCTGGCAGGCTGCAGCCCATGGGATCACAAGCGTTGGACATGACTTAGCGACTAAACCACCACAGCATTCATTGAGTGTCTCTTGTATAACAAGAATTTGTTTAAAGCCTTTGTGTATAGCAACTTGTTTAATGCTTTCTAAAATCCTAAGACATATGTCTATCATAATGTCCATTCAGCCAAAGTCTGAGACTTTGTAGCCCAGTCTCTTAGGACTGTGCTCCAAACCACCATTAGAAACATTTCTGTTCATATGTGTGGAGGATTGTCTTTTGAGTGATATAGAATAAACCAGGGTTTTGTCATAAGGAAAATTATGAGAACAGAGAGGTATGTGACCATAATGAGAAGGTCTAGACCCCACAGGAAAGCCAGTAGCATAATAAGAGGCTATCCTTTCTTCAGAGTCACAACAAAGTAAAAACTTCTTAGAAAAATCCAAGAATGATATGTAGTATATACCATATTCTGATGCAAAATCTTTATACAGTGCAGATATCTCTGCTAACAATAGTGTTTATCAAGATTATTTATTACAAGGCATTAAAATAAATCTTTTTTTCAATTACTTTCTAATGAAATGTACCAATTACCTTTAGAATGGTGACATATGGCTGCAATCTATTCCAATGGGGATAAATCTTGCTTATACAAGGTTTCAAGGGCTCCCTACTGAACTACATTAATTACCGATGTAAACAAAGAGGATTATTATCGTATTTTTCGATAAATCCTGAACTTCATTACAATATAGTTCCCCAGGTTAGACAACATTAATCATCAGGTAATTTCCAACAGTTATGGTGCAAACCTACAATAAAAGGGATGTTTCTGCAACCCAGCTGATTTTAGAGCATGTTTATTAATGTCATTGAATCCTGGGGTAATTGGATAAGGTCACATAGCTGTTGTGCACAGTGAAGTTGAAAAATAATGCTCTTAGGCCACCTGTTGGCTAACAAGTGAATAACTACTATTTCAAAGAGCCTTGTCTGGAGGCTGTTGGTATAAAGAAGTAGGCTTTTACTAACGCTAAGCCTTTGAAGTGGTCTACCTCTTACAAAAAGTTTGTCCTTATACATGACTATGAGAAGCTCCAGTATCTGAGCAAAGAAAAATCTATCCATCTTGGTCAACTGCTTCCTTCTCATTCTATGGTATCAGGTCACCATGGGTTTTAGGAAAGACTTTGGTATTTGTTAGGAAGTCATTTTTCCTTCTTTCTGATGATCTTTTGGTCTTTAAAAAGTTCTCCAAACTTTGGTTTAGCCTCTGCCACCTGACGATAATATTAGTACAGACCTTACAGGCTTTGGGGAGGATTAAATGAGATACTGATGGTAAAACACTGAGAACAGTCCCTGGAACATTTTGTGTTCAAAGACATTAGCTATTTGTCAATGCAGTCAAGTAACTTCATAACATAAAGCAAAAATTTTTACCTGTTCTGATCTCCTCAAACTACCTTTTGTATTTTTACTTTGAAAGGAAACTTCTATAAGACAGAAGGTGATTCATCAAGCAAATTACATTGATTACCTTCCCTGTTGGCCACTGAGGTAGGTAATTTATACATATAGTCTTACTTAGTCTGTGGCTTAAAATATATAATATTGTTATTATTTATGGAATGAGATAGAGGAAGTAAAAGGATTTATTTACCTTATAGAAAATACAGGTAAGCAACAGAGATGGGATTCAAACTTAAATCTAACTTCAAGGTTTTTATTCTTTGCAGTATGCTTAAGTATATACTAGCATATATGTACCTAGAAATACCAATATTCTGACATTATCATATCTGAATTTTTACCAACATTTTGAATCACTCTCTTTGAGAATTGACCAGAGGATAGTATCGGTCTGTCTGCATTCTATCACATCTGCTGTTAATCAAATATCAATTGATTAAATATAGAGCACTGTTCTAAAGAAGTTTATGTACTAGGCATGTGCTAAGTGTTGAGACTATATAATTAAGTACTATTTAAGAGATTCTTTTTGGGAAAATTGAGGCACAGAAAGGTTGAACAACTTGCCAAGTTGAGTTGTTCACATAACTCAGGTAGCAGCAAAACTGAACCCTAGCACTCTGGTTCTAAAATTGGTGCTCATTACACTGACTCACCTGGAGAAGGCAAACCTGTAAACTTACAGCTGAAATATGGTAGCAAGAACATTGATTGTAAGAGAAGTCAGACAAGGTAGAGGATATGATCTGGGGGTGGGGAGATTGGGAAAATCGCCCAAGGAGAAAGTAATAAGACATGGGGATTTCTTCGGCAGAGCAAGCATAAGAGTGTGTTATGCATGAAGAATAGGGTGAGGTGGGGATGGATAGTGGTGAAATAGGGGCTGAAGAGGTGAGAAAAGGCCTTTAGGACCAAGAAAGGGGTGTGGAATCTGTCCTCTGAAGGGTCTTTAACTGGAGAGACTATCTGGCTTAAAATATTACCAGAAGTGGCAGGCAGGTTAGAAGGGCTGATACAGAGGGAGAAAATGCCATCCAGATTGATGTCTTTATGTTGTCATTTACTAAGCATGACAACACAGGATGGAGGCAGGTGGAACTTAGGGGCTGGCTCGTGGCACTCTCAGGAAAGATGAGCGTCTGAGTGGGCAGTTGTATCAGTGTCTGAGATTCACCACCCTCATAGGTCTTTGAAAAAGAAAGAAAAATGCAAATAGGTTTAAAATATTTCAGGGATTTTCAGAATTTTTAAGCATAGCCACCTTCAAGATGGATGACATAAAAATCAGACACAAGACAAGATCAAACAGTGACACAAATACAATTGAGAGGTGTAAAATTCTTGGGGAGATGATCAGAATTTGAAAAGGAAATATGAAGATCCAGTACCGGGTTTTATTAGATGCCAGGAAAACGAGAGTTAGAAAATATGGTAGACAGGAACCATAAGATTAATAATTAACCAAGGAGAAATATGGATGTACAAATTAATACCCATCAAGATAATTAAGAGTTGATTGTAAAGCAGAGAGCTTTTGTTCCCTTCACAAATTGGATGAGCGTTAATTATACTCTGTTGCAGACATGTTAGTCAATTGGTCAGGCCTGTTTCTGTCCTTTCTCAGAAACTCTGCCCCTGCAGTTTCTGCAGTGGGCTGTTGTAGAAAGATGCCCTGTGCTGGCATGTTTGTACTAGGGTTGGCATATGTTGCAAGATGTGTCAATACGGTTTTTTACCCTGGAGACTTGGAGTTGATTATGGGACTAGCCTGTCTCTGTTGACCACTCTGATTAGGACTGAGGTGGCTACAACAGAAGCAGGGAATACTCATGTACAGAGAAAGGATAATTGCCTTACTTCCAGATGGCGTCCCCATTCCTGTTCATGGAGTCCACCTACCTTTCAATTTTATCTGATATTCCTGTCTTATACACAATTGATTCTGTACCAAGACAACTTGTATTAGATACCCAAATGGTTCTAAGACCACCTCTTAATAAATCCAGAAGCTCAGAATACTCAGAATAGGGTGTCTCTAGCCCCGCCTTCCAAGGATAAATTGCATGCTTCTCCTTGATCTAGCATGACCCTTCCTTGCCATAGCCAAAATCATTCTGAGTGTTGTCATTCTAGGTAATTCCTTAGAAATCCAGACTTATGTTACTTATCAATACTCCCATTATTGTTTCATCTCAGACATTCAAACTCAACATGTCCCCACTTTAACCGTGGCCTTTCCTCTCCAGACCTGGCTTTGTCATGGTATTTGCTAGTCCAGTGACTGGCACTGCCACTCTTGATCACTACCTAGAATGCATTCTTGGTACAGCAGAAGGCCTGTGGAGCAATGCACGAAAACCTTATTAAAAATGAGCATCCTGGCAGAAAAATCTTAGAGCAGTTATATTTTACCACGATATGCACAAAAAATACATTCTCAGCAAGGCTCACTTGGAGATCTCAAGCTGGAGGATATTTAAGGAGATTTTGCAAATATCTCCAGATCCTTCCTGAAGGATGGGCTTGGGTTGATTTCTATGTGGTTCTGTCTATTCAGATGAGGTCTTTCAGATGAGGTCTATATGTTTTCAGGAAGTCACAAATGGGTACTTATCCTCCCAAAATAACCCTTTAAAATGCCAACACAGAGGACAGGATAAAGATGGCAGAGAAGCAGCATGGGGAGCTCACCTTCTCACATGAAAACAAAAAATACATCTCCAAGAGGAGTGACTCACACAGAATATCTACTGAAGACCTCAGACTTCTGAAAGGGCAATAAAACGTCCATGTAATGGAGTAGGACAAAGGGAAAAAAAAGGACTCAGTAAGGAAAGGTACAGGACCTGCACCTTGGGGAGAGAGCTGTGAAGAAGGAAATGTCCCCATACCTTGGGAAGATTCCTTGCCAGCAGGAACATCAGCCTGGATGCAGGGGGAGCTTTGAAGCCAAGGAGGAGAGTGCAGCAACAAGTTTCAGGAGGGCAAAGCAGAGAGTAACCTGCACAGAAGGTGGGCACAGCTGCTCTGTACTCCCCAGCCTGAGATGCTCATCCACAGTGGAGGCACGAGTCGTGGGGCAGGCCCACCATAAGAGCTTCTTTCCCTGTTGGTACCCCCAGGCAACAGGACACTGGTTACAGGAGTTCCAGGGGACTGGCATGGGTAGGTGCCAAGCTTTCTCCCAGGAGTGTATGGGCTCCAATCCTCCCTAGGCAACAAAAGCCCCAAGAGCATCTTTGAAGGCCAGAGGGACTTCAGTCAGAAGCTCCACAGTGCAGGAGGAAACTGGGACTCCAATCTTGGAGGTGCTCCTGGGGAGATGAGGTTGGCTATGGCTCACTGGTGGTAGGGAGAGGACAGTGGTGGTAGAGGCTACAAAGAATATTTGATTAGCTTGAGCTCTCACAGAGGTCGCTATTTTGGTGATGGAAAAGGACGGAAAGTACAGAGAGAAACTCACGCATTTATAGTCAAACTAACCTATGACAAAGGAAGCCAGAATACACAATGGCGAAAAGACAATCTCTTCAATAAGTGGTGTGGGAAAGCTGGACTACATGTAAAAGAATGAAATTAGAACACTCTGTAATACCATACACAAAAATAAACTCAAAATGGGTCAAAGACATAAATACAAGGCCAGACACTATACATATAAAAACTCTGAGAGGAAAACATGGCAGAACACTGACATAAATCACAGCAGTATCTTTTTGGATCCACCTGCTATAGTAATGGAAATAAACACAAATGGAACCCAATTAAACTTAAAATCTCTACACAGCAAAGGAAGCCATAAACAAAATGAAAAGACAACCCACAAAGTGGGAGAAAATATTTGCAAATAGAGCCACTGGCAAGGGATTAATCTCCAAAATATACAAACAGCTCATGCAACTCTATATCAGAAAATCCAATCAAAAAATGGGCAGAAGATCTAAATAGACATTTCTCCAAAGAAGACGTACAGATGGGCAAAAAACACATGAAAAAATACTCAACATCACTACTTATTAGTGAAATGCAAATCAAACCACACCGGTCAGAATGTCTGTCATTAAAATGTCTACAAACAATAAATGTTGGAGAGGCTGTGGAGAAGAGAGACCCCTCCCACACTGTTGGTGGGAATGTAAATTGACGCAGCCACTATGGAGAACAGTCCATATAAAACTAAAAACAGAGTTATCATATGAGCCATCAATCCCACTCCTGGGCATGTATCTAGAGTAAATCATACCTAGAAAAGATACCTGCACCCCAGTGTTCACTGCAGCACTGTTTACAACTGCCAACATATGGAAGCAACCTAAATGTCCATCGAGAGATGAATGGATAAAGAAAATGTGGTACATAGGTACAATGGAATATTAGCCATAAAAACAAAATATTGCCATTTGCAGCAACAGACATAGACCTAGAGATTGCCATATTCAAACAGAGAAAGACAAATATCATATAATATCACTTATGTGTGGAATTAATTAAAAATGATACACATGAACTTATTTATAAAACAGAAACAGACTGACAGATATCCAAAACTCATGGTTGCCAAAGGGGAAATGTGGGGCAGGGGATAAATCAGGAGCTTGGGATGAGCATACACACACCAGTATACACACAATAGATAAACAAGGACTACTATATGGCACAGGGAATGCTACTCAATATTCTATGATGATTTCTATGAAAAAAGAATCTGAAAAAGACCAAATATATGTTTATGTATAATTGAGTCACTTTGCTAACAACATTGTAAACCAGCTATGCTCCAATACAATTATTTTAAAAAGGAAGTAAGATTAACTTACATATTTGAAAAGAAAACACACTTGCTCTCCCTTGCCTCTTACATTCAAATCACCGTGATGCCCATAGGTTTTCTCTTCGAGATCTCTTAAATCTGTCGCTTTGTTTCTATACCCATTGCTATCATTCTGGTCCAAGTAACAAAAATCTTTTCTGTGAATCACTGTAATAATTTTCTGTCTTCACCACGGTCCCCTCCAATCCATTCTCTACATTAAATCCATTCTCTCCTTAATAGAAACTAGATCCTACTAAACACACATATCTAGCTTAAAACATTTCAGTGGGTCCTCACTGCTCGTAGCCAGAGATGGAAATTCTTTACATGACTCACAAATCCCTATATTATCTGGATTCTCCCAACCCCTCACGTTTCATCTCTGACCTCAATCCTCCTTACTCCCTTCCTACATGTTTGTAACTATTAGAGTTTTACATTTATTTGTGAAGTTCTTTCCCCCTCCCTAGAATATTAAGTGGAAAAGGGATTTTTTTTCCTGATTGTGTTGTTCACTTTTGTATCCCTTTGGCAGAATGGTGCTAGCAGGTTGCAGGTCCGCAGGAAATATTTGTTGAATTTATAAGTGAAGGAATGCTCACCACTGCTATCCTAACACCTAGCTCAATCACTGGAATGTGCAGACATTGAATAAAAATGTAGAGGAGCAGGACTGAGATTACACTTCAGTGGGATGCACGTGAATGACTCTTTCCCTAATCTTGCCTCTCAACTTCAGATAATCATGCCCCTTCCCTTTCTTTCCTTGTAGTATTCATGCTAGATACATCATTCAAAAATACAATTTCATCCAGCTTTAACCTTTTCATTGGATTTTATATAGGCATTAAAGGAGCTCTTAATCCTCCCTTAGCAAAAGGCTATTTGGAACTCGAAGCAGGTATATTCTCTTTCATGTTTAATTTACTAGCAGGTAAAGACTGCAAAAAGCTTTCATTCTCAGTGTAGATTGATTTGTGATTCAGACACTGTCTGAACACTTAGAGGAGACAAGATGGAGGTAAGAAGATGGCTAGTTCCCTAGACAAAGGGGACTGGATGGGTTTGTTCTGTGTAGCCCCAGAGCTAAGTCAGAGAATCAGGGGTTAGAAGTAGAGAGATTTAGCTCATTGGAATGTAACACATTCCATTAATGGAATGGGCTGCCTTAGGATATAGTGAGGCCAATGGCTAGGTGTCAGGGAAGTTATGAGAATGATGCCAGAACAGCATGAAATGCTGGGTAAGAGGACCTCCACACTTCCTTCTCTGAGGGTCTACATTTGGTATAAAATGCTGCATTTTAAGCTTAGAAGGAGGTAGTAAAACACAGGGTGATAAGAGGAGCTGAACAGCCGCAAAAGGATTGTGGTGAATCTGAGTCTGTAGCCCAGAAAACAGGCCAAGACCAAAGCCCAGAGTAGGGGCTGTATAGATTTTATGACAACACTGTCATTGGGGATTTGATTGCTGTTGTGACATGACAAAAATTATTAATGTGTGAGTGTTCACAGCTTTCCCTTCTCCCCATGTCAGCCCCCAAATAAGGCTTTGCTTTCCGTGTTCTTTTCCCAGCAGATTTACGTTTGCTGCTTTTTTTCCTTGTATAGTTTTCAGAATGGAGAAACACTAGAGACAAATTTGGTCTACCTAACAAAATCCAGACAAAGAGGGGTGCAGATGAGAGTTACCTACGATGTGGGCTGCAGCACTGGCAGAGTGTTGTTTGGAAACAGGCATGGGATAACTGCCTTACGAGGTGGACTAAGAGGGGAAGATGGGGGTGACAATGAGAGATGCTAAAGACTGTGAGGTGGGTTCCCCATTATGTTCTTTGAAAAATGTGAGTAAAGAGCAGAATTTATTTGCAGTTTCCTTTGTCTGTCAGATGTGATTCCACTCTAGATATAAACTAGAGTACACTCAAGCCTTATAAGGATTACTCAGTCATTCAAACAATAATAGTCCATTGCTTATGTAATCAATGGCTCTTGTTCTTCATAAGTCCAGTTTGGGTGGTCCTGGGATCCAATGGGAAAGTGAGAGTCTTTTTTTTTTCCTTTCTGCTAGTGACCTTGCTTCTATTTCACTAAGATAAGGACAGCAGCAGAAAAGTTCCATATGTTTCCATCACCCAATCAACCTGCATCTATACTATGCTTTCTCTCCTTCCACCAGGTCTAGTTCTCCATACACCCAGGTTAAACCCTGCAATTACATCCTAGCTCTTCTGTCCCCAGAGCTCTCTCTTCTCTCCTGTTCCATTCCCTTTCTCTCCTGCATCATCCTCATTTAACACAAACTTGTTGTATTATCTCTGTGGATCCCAAATACCCCTCCAGCTACCGCTTAACTTCTTTCCCTTTGATGTTACCACCTGAAATATTTAATTATTATCCAGCATGGGGACAAATCCAGTGGTTCAGTGTCAGTCTCATTAGCCAGTCTTGGCAGTAATTGACACTGTCCATCACTCCTTTCATTTTGAAATGTACAAGGCTGAGCTTCAGGGACACTTCTCTCTCAATTCTTCTCATATCTTACTGGTAGTTTCTCCTTATGTCCCTAACTTCAAACAATACTCTCCATCCAGCTGATTTTAATGCATTTCTTGGCCTAGATATACTCCCTACATGGATGACTCCCTCGTTGGCATCTGTCTGGGCTCTGCCCCGAACTCTAGACTAGTATCTCTCAATGCTTACTCAGCTTTTCCACCTGGATATACACAGGCATAGTAAACTTAACACATTGCACCTAAATTCCTAATTTCTGCAGTCCCAGCCCCTATGCCTGTGATTCTATTGCACCTGTCTCTATCTCTGTTGTCTATAACCTCATCTTTCCAGTTGCTTAGGCAAAAATCATTGGGGGTTATCACTGACTCCTCTCCCTTACAGTAACGCAGTATTATGTCAGAAAATTCCGCTGTCTGTGCTTTCAATGTACATTTGAAATCCGAGCACTTCTCGAAAACTCTAGTGCTACCACCTTGGTCCGAGCAACCATCTTATCGTCCCTGGATTTTGCAAGCACCTATTTAACTGGTCTTTTTGCTTTTCTTCTCACAGAAGCCAAGATTTTTAAAGGTGGCACATCTGAGCCAAAGCAATCCTTAGAAGGCAGGCTTTATGAACAAAAGGTACCTTTGGGTGAATTAGAAGATAAACCTCTCTTTAGAAGAATGTACTTTTGGGTCAGGTGTTGCAGGGGGCCCTCTGCTGGATCCCCTCTGATTCTTGGAAGCCTTGATTTCACTGCTGGGCTCAAAACTCACAAGTGGACACTATGTCACCCAGCCTTCACAAACGTTCAGGCTTATAGCACTGGCCACCTGCTGCCTCTGTACCCTCCTTGCTGGACAGCGCTGTCTTTGGTCACTCTGTCTTAGCCACATCAGTTACCTTGCTGTTTGCTGAACACACCAAACTTGCTTCCACTTCAGGGCCACTCTCCCCCTTGAAGACCTTGTGAGGATGGCCATGGCCAGTGGATGTTCTGAAAACTTGCCTTCATCTACAAGAACCATTTAAAATCCTGGGTCCCAGATATCTCCTCCTCATAATTCTAACACTACTAAAAGTTCTGATTATAAAGATTAACACCATCTACCACTAACTGCATTTAGGTGCTGTTCCTTCATAATTTACTAAGGGATGACAATGTACTAGGTTCACTAGGCAGCAGTGTGAGAATCTTGTCTTCATACAGGTTACAGTCTGTGATAGTTAATTTTATATATCAATTTGGTTAGGCCAGGGCACCCAGACATTTGCTTAAATATTACTCCTGATGTTGCTGTGAAGGTATTGTTTTCAAATGAGGACTAACATATCAGTAGGCTCTGAGCAGAGGAGATGACTCTTCACAATGTGGGTGGGCCTCATCCCATCATCACAGGCCTTAAGAGTAGAAAAAGACGAACCTCCCTGGAAGAGGAGAGAGTTCTGCCAACAGACTGCCTTTGCACTCAAACTGCCACTCTTCCCTGGGTATCCAGCCTGCCAGCCTACCCTGCAGAGTTTGAACTTGCCAAGCCTCCATAGTGTGAACCAGTTCCTAAAAATAAACCTCTTTCTTACTACCATGCACCTATCCTCTGGGTTCTAATTCTCTGGAGAAAGCTGACTCATACACAGTCTAAGGAGAAAGATCCATTCAAAAGTCATGACCATCAGTGAAAAATTAGGACGACAAATACAACTAAGGATAAATGCACAGGGTTAAAGAAATCCACATTAGGGAGATTTGCCCTCATTAGGGAAGGCATAGAAGGCTTTCCTAAAGGGGCAACTCTTGAGTTGTGATGTAAAGGATAAGGAGTAGTCAGGAGGTGAAGGAGGGGCAGGAAAGAGCACTACAGGAAAGAATTTGTGAAAAGACTTGTGGTCTTTTTCCTTTTAATCCTTCTAGGACTTGGAGAGAGATACTGCTATCATCCCTGTTTTATGGATGAAAAAAAACACCCAGAGGTGAAATACCTTGTCCAAAGCCATAGGGGTCGATGTGGCAGAGCTGGAATTGAGGACTGACCTTGGACTCCAAGCTGCACTCTGAACCCCCAAGCCACAGTGCGCCATGCAGATTCGGGAGAATAAGGGAAACACCCACACTACCTGACTTATCCCCTAAAGCAGCCTTCCCCAACCTTTTTGGTACCAGCAATTAGTTTCGTGGAAGACAATTTTTCCAGACCTCGAGGTTAGGGGAGTAGTTTTGTGATGATTCAAGTGCATTACATTTACTGTGGACTTTATTTCTATTATTATTATATCAGCTTCAGCTCAGATCATCGGCCCCTTTCCTAACAGATGCAGCTTAAAAGGTTGTGATATTTTCAGTTCATTCACTTATTCCCCATGTCTGCTCCATACATAAACATTCTGGGCCTTGTGCTAAATATTGGGTGTTCAGAGATGAACATGAGACAGAATTTAGGGAAACAGACCTCTCTGTTTCAACACGGCTTACATGGATGAGACGTTTTCAAGAGAAACAGAGAAGGTGTGATGGAGTAATAAGTGCCTTTGAGCTACACTTTGAAAAATGCTGTTTCAATTGTCCCAAGATTTGTTTTAGTCAGATATGGTTAGCCACACTGAAATGGCTGTCATGAAGGAAGATGCTTGCTATATATTCACAGAATCCCTAGAAACAGGAGGCATGACATGCCACACAGGAAAGCATAAGAGTCAGTCAGGAGGCAGAGGGAGTGAGGGAAAACCATGGGCAAGAGTCTTTACTTGGGTTTCTGTGGGAAGAAATGGGCAAGACAGAGGAGGGGTGGCTAGTCTGAATAATCTCGGCAGGTCCCTGGGGCATGGGAGCTGTCTCTAGGTCTCTGGAACCAGGCCCTGACAGCAGGGAGTGGTCCAGAATAGAAAGCCTGACAAAGGAAGGGTAGACGGCAGGTATGGACTCTAGACTGGTTGGTTTGCACAGGAAAGGTGTGTGCTTGCACGCAGGTGAGCTACATCCTGTCTCTAGGAATTAGCTGCCTCTGAGAGGAGTGGTCTTAGCAAGGCCCAGTGATGTCAAAGCATCAAATACAAAAAACAAAGATGGGGTTAATATAGATGCAGTGGAGCACATGTGGGCAAGGCAAGCTGTGTCGTACAGAGGGCCACCAGAGCATACGGAAGCCTGGGGTTAGTGGGGACGACACAGCAGGATGCAGCCAGAGAAGAGCATGCCCAAGGGAGGGTGGGAGTTGGAACGAGAATGAAGTACCTCCATGAGGAGCCTAGATTTTTTTTTTCTACTGGTAATGAGGCACTGTTAAAGGCTGCACAATTAGACTTATTGGTTAAGAGACAGAATGCGTGTCTTGGAGGCATCCCATATAAAATGACCCACTGGCAACCAGCCTAGCTTTTCCCAGCATCGCTTTAAGTGGAACTCCTTCAGACTCTATTGGCTCTCAACCTGACATTCAGGTAATGCTTTCAATATCTTCCTTTTAGAAATATCCAATGTATTAATTTCACACACGAGGAGAAATCGTATTAAATCTCACCACATAATTAGCCAAACCACAAAGACATATTCTGAAACAAAAATGATTTACCTAGTTTCCTAATTAACCCTTGGAAGGTTTAATTAAAAAGCACAATTTGTAGGGAACCTGTTTAGGAGGAGTTGGAGCTTAACTTCCTGAAGGTGCGCTCTGAGAGCATCCCCATTCCCCTCCATTCAGGTGGAAAGAGTAGGCGCAAGAAAGGCCTACTTCCCCCACGTGGTACTTTATGGGAGACAAAGAGGTAAGGAGCTGCCTTTTTAGGAGACGTCTTAAAACTGCCTACTACCTCAGTGCAAATGGGCAAACAGACGATAACAGTGCAACTCGGATGGAGCGGTTCCTCCACGTCCAGCTCTGTGCTGGTCACTTTACAGAGATACCGCAATGTTCCTCAAAGCTCCTGAGATACATGGTGCTAGTCCCATTTTCCAGATAAGAACACTGAGGTACAGAGGTGTGAGGCAGAGCTAAGGCATTGTCTGACTTCAGCAATGTCACTTCATCATATTCAAGTACGCTCTGGAAATCAGGGAGAAGCTAGGGAGTGCAAGAAGAGAAAATCTGCATTTATTAACATACCTAGCTGAGATACTTCCAGGCTCAGTTTCACTTTCCTAAAAAGGGGATAATAAAGCCTCGGAATGTAGTTGTGAAGCCCAATAAAAGAATGCATGTGAGCCTGACGTGGGTGAGCATACCAGTGGTTTCGGTTACTGTAAATTCTTCTTCTGCCTGTGCTGTCGTTATCAACATCAGGCAAGCTTAGTGTGTCCCTTTGACGTCGAGGTGTTTAGGAGCATGTGCGGTAGCTTACAGACCAATCCAAATGGAAGGGAATTAAAAGATAGAGGCTATGTTTCAAACATTTCTAGCCAAAGAGAGTATATTGCAGAAATGATCTTAGAGCCAACATTGCTTCTTCAAAACATGTTGTCAGTGCTCTACTTAAAACCACACAAAAGCTTCCTAAACCCACTTTAGTGTTTCTTTCCAAATCCTCCCCTTGGCTACATCTGAGGCCCTGCAGGATCTGGCCCACCTGCTTCATCTTGCACCACTCTTGCCTTGCTAAGTGGTAAAGCAAAGCACCCCTTTGGCATGATGGCCCCTTTTCTGTATCTCAGACAAGTACTCCGTCTACACCAGGCAGTGTGCAAAGGACCGATACCTGGATTATCTCAGTTAATCCTCACGGCAGCCAGATGAGGTGGGTGCTGATATTATCTGTGCTTTACAGATGTGGAAACTGAGGCCCTGACAGGTTAACTAACTGGCCTAAGACATTGTAGTTAATAAGGGACAGGATGATCATTCAAACCCAGGCATTACTGCATCACAGCCCAAACACTTAAACTTTACACTCTCTGGTATCCCCAAAGTTTGACCTTGCCTGGCTCACAGAGTTACTCCAAGGAGATGTTTATTAAGTGAGGACAGACTGATGGGGAGATGGCAACATGGGTTAGTCACTCAGGCTCGGGAGAAGCCAGCAAGAAGAGCAAGCCAAGTCTGAGCCTCTGAAGGAGATAATGTGTAAATTCTAAACATACCAGCAAGGTGTGTCCACCTCTCTTTGCAGCTGTCCCCCCCACAATCATGACTGAGTTTGAAATTTGACTTCACCAACCAAATTGCCCTTCACTGATGAGCATCTACCAGCCTTAAAGGCTATAATCTCCTGTCCTTTCCATTTCTTCTACTCAATTTCTGATGATTCCGTTGAGGTTAATCTTTGTTATTCATCTTACCTATCTCCAACCTTCCTTCCATTATTACTCTTTAATTTAGGTCCAAGACAAGTACAGGCAATACGAGGAATGAGCAGATGCGTAACAGGCTTTCAGTGCAGCCTCACCACCGTGTAGGTTGAGTGGCTGTGTACCAGATATCAACTTTCACAGCTCAGTGAGCCCTGTCCTGGGCCTGTCAACAGTGGACTATGAGAAATACAATATCTTTTTCTCTAGTCAGCAGTAGCAAAGCACAGATATCCAGCCCCAAGTACTCACGGATGTACATATAGTTCTCACGAGTCTGACACCAATGACCTGGGATGAACTTAGACAAGTGGCCAAGAAAAATAAAGGATTCATCAAAAGGGTACACATTCTTCAACAAAGATTTGTGTTTTGAATGGCTTGATTTGAAAAAAAATACAAAAAGATATGCTTCAAGCAAACATCTGGAAGGTCTACTTGATATAATCAATAAAAGTTGGTATGGAATCCCTTAGAAGGTCTCACTAGATTAATACACACAGTTGATTCTCATTATTCATGACAGCTATGTTCTGTAGAGTCAGGATGAATACTGAAATATCAAATATTGAACCACTACTCCTAGGGGAATACAGGTTAGGTTCCTACAAACGTGGTCATAACATTTTTTTGTCAGCTGATCAAAACATTATCCTGATTTGTTTAAAGAGAGTTAAAATATATATTAATATTGAATATATTTATTTACATTGAACTCACGGGCAGCACTGTAACTCATGCCTGGTGAAGTTAATCTGATATACATTTTTTCTCTGCAAGGTACATCACAGCCTTCTGTGCTTAGGAACACTAGCTAGCACTTCAGTACTATGCTTGGAGGCCAACTTAAATAGCAAAATCACCTTTAAAAAGTGGCAATACAGAGATCACAAAAAGGATAGCTGTTTCTAGCATGGGCGCTAAAATAATAAGGCAGAGACTTGCCTAGGCCAACCTCCACGGAAACATGTGCATTTGAGTGACTGAGTTTTCACTACTCTTCGCACATCCATGAAACCAACAACACATAGTGATTTTTGAGTTCCAAATAAATTTTACGTGAGTAGGTGAATTCACAAATAGGGGATCAAAGAAAAATGAGGATTGACTGTAAGTATTACTCTCAAGCTTGAGATTCCTTTTATATATGTTGGCATGAAGAGGTAACTGGAATATTGACATGACAGGATCGAGGACCTGATCTATGAATGGCACAGTGATTAAGCTGGTGTGGGTTGGCGAAGGGAGAAGGCCAGGGCCAGCAGGTGACACACATCCTATTGCTTAGTGAGAAAATATTAGAGGTCAGTTTAGGAAGTCAAGTGCTTACGGACATTTTGGGGAGTGTCTCCAACTCACATTGGCCCCCTTTCTTTTTTAACTGCCCGGTGATCCCTAATCATAGAAGCTGAGCCTGTATCTCTATAATGATTCAGTCATCATTGAGTGCCTACTGTGTGGGGAAATGCCTTGATGATCAGAATATAGAGGTGAGCAAGCTCCTCATGAAACTTACATTCAAGCTTGGAGTAATAAGCAAGCAAACAAGACAGTTTCCCTTTATCTTAAATACCATGAAGGAAGCATGAGGGGACAGCATGGAGAACCAGGCTACTCGGGAAAAGGGGTGGGATGTCTCTTAGAAGGAACCTGTAAAAGGGCGTGGCAGCCTAAGGAAGAGGACGTGTCAACACCAGGACACGGTGTGTACCATGACGACACAGGCTCATCCTGCCCCACAGGAGGAGGAGCAACGAGGGCAGATGAAGCAGCGCTCAGATCCTAGCTTAACTGTTGCCTGAAAAGCTGGATTCTGGGCCTTAGCTTCGTGAGAAACCCAGTAAGATTATAACACTTTTTTTCCCCCTTAACACAGTGTAGTTTCTTATATTTGCATTCAACACTTTCCACATAACAGAAAAGTTGGTTGGAATAGGTAAGTAGGAACATTACCTTGGCTAGGAAAATAAACTTTATCAAAAATGAGTTGATAAATAATGACTATCTTATCTGCCTCCATAAACACTCCCAAGTACCAATAGCTCATAAACGTTTCTTAAGACCTGCCAAGCCTGTAGAGTTACCCCCTCCTGTGACAACTGGCCAGACTATTAGGCTATCATACTTCTGCAGAGATACTGATTTATGATGTATTTCACTTTGGGGAGTTTCAGGAAGTCATTAAAATATAAGACCTGATAAAAAAAATGCATGTACTGGATTAAAGCCAGGTCAGGGCTTGGGGACAACCTTTCCCTGAAGCCACAGCAAGAGGTAAAACACAGCAATTACCAGTGCCAACAGACAGGGTCATCCTCTAGCAACATACGATGGATTAAAAGTTCTTATGTTGATGCACATGGCTGCCAGAGCTGCATGCATGAAAAGCTAATTTCCCCCTCTACTTCATTTTCCCACTTATTTCTGCCTGTTCTATGAGGGTGATATTGAAAGATACATTTGTAGGAACTTAAAATTCTCCAAGCCAGGCTTCAGCAATATGTGAACCATGAACTTCCTGATGTTCAAGCTGGTTTTAGAAAAGGCAGAGGACCCAGAGATCAAATTGCCAACATCTGCTGGATCATAGAAAAAGCAAGAGAGTTCTAGAAAAACATCTAGTTCTGCTTTATTGACTATGCCAAAGCCTCTGACTGTGTGGATCACAATAAACTGTGGAAAATTCTGAAACAGATGGGAATACCAGACCACCTGATCTGCCTCTTGAGAAATCTGTATGCAGGTCAGGAAGCAACAGTTAGAACTGGACATGGAACAACAGACTGGTTCCAAATAGGAAAAGGAGTACGTCAAGGCTGTATATTGTCACCCTGCTTATTTAACTTATATGCAGAGTACATCATGAGAAACGCTGGGCTGGAAGAAGCACAAGCTGGAATCAAGATTGCCGGGAGAAATAACAATAACCTCAGATATGCAGATGACACCACCCTTATGGCAGAAAGTGAAGAGGAACTCAAAAGCCTCTTGATGAAAGTGAAAGAGGAGAGTGAAAAAGTTGGTTTAAGCTCAACATTCAGAAAACTAAGATCATGGCCTCATGATCTTAGTTCTGGTCCCATCACTTCATGGGAAATAGATGGGGAAACAGTGGAAACAGTGTCAGACTTTATTTTTGGGGGCTCCAAAATCACTGCAGATGGTGACTGCAGCCATGAAATTAAAAGACGCTTACTCCTTGGAAAGAAAGTTATGACCAACCTAGATAGCATATTCAAAAGCAGAGACATTACTTTGCCAACAAAGGTTCATCTAGTCAAGGCTATGGTTTTTCCAGTGGTCATGTATGGATGGGAGAGCTGGACTGTGAAGAAAGCTGAGCACCGAAG
>NW_011495062.1:4259812-4264104 GCF_000754665.1 Bison bison bison | reverse complement strand
TTGGAAAAGACCTTGATGCTGGGAGGGATTGGGGGCAGGAGGAGAAGGGGATGACAGAGGATGATATGGCTGGATGGCATCACTGACTCGATGGATGTGAGTTTGAGTGAACTCTGGGGGTTGGTGATGGACAGGGAGGCCTGGCATGCTACAATTCATAGGGTCACAAAGAGTCGGACAGGACTGAGTGACTGAACTGAATGTTCACTTGGCAGGAACCCATTCATACTGCCTTAGCAGTGTTGACTAAGCAGGGCATTCTAGAACTCTACCTTTGCAGGGCAGATACTGCCAAGCACCCCAGAATATTGCTCTGGATTTAGAAAGTGAAGGTACTTTTTGAAGTACCTGGTACAACCAAGTGATTTTACCTCCCCCCTTCCCAATATTTTTTTGTGAGGAACTCTTCTTCTAAGGGTGTTATGATTGACAGTGGCATCCGATTATTATTTACTGTGTATATATCCTTCATCAAGCTTTGATATACACAGAAATTTATGCATTTTTGAAAAAAAAATTAAACCTCCTGGCTTTGTTTACTATTATTCTTGGGGCCAATAAGAGGGGTTTGAGGGAAGAATCTTCATATTCCAGGCACTTCTTATCATCTGGTCTAGATTATTTTATATGATCTTCAGTGGACAAAAATGACAAAGAAATGGAAGTTTAAGACACACCCCCCCTCCCCCTACACACACATTCTCCAAATCCCACAGCTGCAATATTACATAAGGGTTTTAGATTGCAGTCTGGACTTTTTTCTCCTTGCTCCTCAATCTCTTCAATCAAAAGTCCCTGATGGCTGGGACATGTGAGGGTTGAATTTTAGAGATGTAGTTGGCTTTTCATGTTGATTCCCTTTCCAAATCCGTAGAATAAAGCAGAAATAATACAAGCAGGAGGAAGTCTCAATGGTTCCCTCCCAAGCCCAAAATGAAGATAACCAAGAAGTTTCTTGTCTGGCAGTGTTGCTGATACACAAAAAAGGGAGAAACAATAGTTGTGTAATATTCATCCTTTATACAAGTTGTAGTTCAGGGGAAGGAAAAAAAAACAAAAACAAAAAACAGTTCCCCAGAAGTTCTCAGGCATACATGATCATTTAATCCTTTTCATATTGGTTTGAAGTCTTTCCCCAACATTTCAATTTTCTCAGTCTTTGTTTTCTGCACAAACCCCTTTCCTCATCCCTCTCTAGGTTTCTCCCAGATGAAGCGTTGAGCTACTCTGACTCTAACTGCTAAATTCATGTAGATTCTCTCACTGCACTATTATTTGCACAGAGAGGATGTTCATTATCAGGTAAATGAGGAAGGGGGAAAGTAGGAGCAACTCTACCTCATGGAAACCCTCTGCTCCTGAACAAATTCCAAATGATGTTTGTAGCTAGCTCCTTTCTGTATTCTCCATGGAAATACTCTGTGATTTCAAGTTCTTCCCTACTGTTTGTCACCGCATGATCTTTGTGGCCTCTGCATATTGTCCTGAGTTTAGGGTTAGCACAAATTCATTATACCTACTAATCTACTCTGACAACTTTTCCATCTACTCAGTTCTGCCCATTCAAAAACCAAAAAATGAACTGATAAACAAATTCCACAAGGTAGTCGGATACAAGATGAACATACAGAAATCAGTTGTATTTTGTTACATGAACAATGAAATATCAGAAAGGGAATGTAAAATTGTCTCTCTTAAAATCATACTAAAGAAATACAATTCTGAGGAATAAATTTGACCAAGATGGTGAAAGACTTATATCCTGAGAATAAAGGAAACTAAAAATGATTCAAAGAAATGGAAAGATATCCCATGCTCTTGGATTAGAAGAATTAATACTGTTAAAATGACCATACTACCTAAAGCAATCTACAGATTTAATATGATTCCTATCAAACTACCCAGGACATTTTTCACTGAATTGGAACAAATAATCCTACATTCCTCGTCCCAAAGAAGATAACCAAGGAGTTAGTACAATAAAAACAGAAAGTGAAAGAAAGTGAAGTCGCTCAGTCGTGTCCGACTCTTTGTGACTCCATGGACTGCAGCCCACCAGGCTACTCCATCAATGGAATTTTCTAGGCAAGAGTACTGGAGTGGGTTGCCATTTCCTTCTCCAGAGGATCTTCCCCACCCAGGGATTGAACCTGGGTTTCTGGCATTGTGGGCAGATGCTTTACCGAAAAACAACAGTGTTTTATCTAAAAACTATTATATACCTAAAGCTCTGAATTCAATTTCTCCTGGTTTAAAAGGTAGAAGTAATACCATTAACCCCAATAAGCACCAAAAACTAGCAACAACATGACTTTATCCTGTCTTAATCAAGATGGTAGAGTGGAAAAGGGAATGGCTTTGTTATTTTATTGTTTAATGTCTCTTTTAAAATTATGCCCAGTGACAGGGCAAGAATTCTACACTTTGGGAAACACTGACTAGTACAATCTTCTATTGTTGAAGAAACTATAGCTTAGAGAAGTGAAATGAATTGTTTACCAATGACACAGCTGAACTTTGAAACCCTTTTTATAATCTTAATTAAGTGCTTTTTTTAAGTACACAACAATTCTCATTTGAAAAAAAAAAAATGACATTTAAAGGTTATTTTTCAGTTTCCCTGTCATGATTGTTTACCAGTATTGATTCAACCTACATCATTAATGGCTTGTTCAATAATCTAGCTCAGAATTAGTCTCATGTTAAGATTATCTGTAAAAGCAAAAAATATATAATTGCTTATTATAAAATATAAACTAATATTTAGAAGCAAGGAACAAATATTTCACAGTTTATTGTGTTCTTTTTGAGCTTTCATCTGATTCTGTCCATTTTGATCTTATTCTTTAAGTTACCTGGAATAACCATAACACCTATTATCTAAAATGACCATGACATTTTTCTTGTTAAAAGAGAAAAGATGGATCTTTATTGTAAGATCTTACAGTTCACTAAAATATGTAAAAATTGAGTACATTTAGGGACTGAGAGTACCAATTAAAACAAAGGAAATGGAGGTGAATGCATGAAGCCAGATAACGTGTTCCATGACATACTGGCTGGCAAAGATTTATAGCATATTCTTTGCACCACCCTAGTCCACAGACAAGAATAGATGGAAAGACCAATGAAAACAAATACGAGTTTCTATCCCCAAATGTGTGGCCTTTGATGAAAAGATGCTGTACCAAAAGCCTAAGGTTTGGGTATTTGACAGGATAGTAGGACTGCCTCCTATGATTCTGTAACCCTTCTTCCTATTTAGGAAACAGGTACAGTATTCTATAAAAACTACATCACATACGGAATGACACAGCAGTATGCAGGCAATAGACAATCAAGCTCTTGACATCTGGATCTCAAAAGGACTAGTTAGAGTATAAACAATGGGTCTCAAAGACCAGTTGGAGAGTTAAGGCAACATATCAGCAGACTGAATCAACAACGTTCTGGATAAAGGAAGAAAGGTGTATGTCCTAAGAGGAGAAGAAGGATAGATAATGAAGAATTAAAGACTGTTCCCTAGTAGCTATTTCCTGCCCCAGCAAAGTCCAAGTGCAGGAAGGGGCAGAGTATTGAAGCCTCCAGCTAACTCTGGGCAATTTGAGAGCAGAGAGACCATGTACCCTCATCCCCTTTCCTAGGAAAGGCTAGCAAAGTGTCAAGAATCCAAGAAGAAATGATTGCCTGAGGGATCCCACAGACAGACTGAAGCCATCTTAGTGTACTTCTGAGCATAACACCGGAGGAAGCAAAATGTCCCACCACCTAAAGGCAGTAGGAATGTGACACAGATGAATTGACAAAGTGAAGGTCTAACTGCCAGGATTAGGGGATGCAGTTACATCCTACCAGCGCCAATGACCAAGGATCAGGAAAAATAAAGGCATCTTGGCAGATGTCAGTGCAGGTCAATGACAAGGACTCAACTGCCACTACCCAGTAGTCTTGTCATGTTATTCGTACTCCTACCTTAACTGAGACACAAAACCAGAGTAAGAACGGTGAAAGACAGTGATATCCTGAAGTAAATAACCACTTTATACTATCCATAAGAATAGAGGTTCTAGGTAAGTGAGAAAAAATCATCTGCGTTTTATTCCAGGTGGGAAATTATGCCTGCTATATTATATACATATGCTTCCCTGGTGGCTCAGATGGTGAAGAATCCACCTGCAACCTAGGAGACCCAGGTTCAATCCCTGGGTTGGGAAGATCCCCTGGAGGAGAGCATGGCAACCCACTCCAGTATTCTTGCCTGGAAAATCCCATGGACAGAGGAGCCTGGTGGG
>NW_011495062.1:4217635-4259712 GCF_000754665.1 Bison bison bison | reverse complement strand
TCAGATCAGATCAGTCGCTCAGTCATGTCCAACTCTTTGCGACCCCATGAATTGCAGCACGCCAGGCCTCCCTGTCCATCACCAACTCCCGGAGTTCACTCAGACTCACGTCCATCGAGTCAGTGATGCCATCCAGCCATCTCATCCTCTGTCGTCCCCTTCTCCTCCTGCCCCCAAGCCCTCCCAGCATCACAGTCTTTTCCAATGAGTCAACTCTTCGCATGAAGTGGCCAAAGTACTGGAGTTTCAGCTTTAGCATCATTCCTTCCAAAAAAATCCCAGGGCTGATCTCCTTCAGAATGGACTGGTTGGATCTCCTTGCAGTCCAAGGGACTCTCAAGACTCTTCTCAAACACCACAGTTCAAAAGCATCAATTCTTCGGCGCTCAACCTTCTTCACAGTCCAACTCTCACATCCATACATGACCACAGGAAAAACCATAGCCTTGACTAGATGAACCTTTGTTGGCAAAGTAATGTCTCTGCTTTTGAATATGCTATCTAGGTTGGTCATAACTTTCTTTCCAAGGAGTAAGTGTCTTTTAATTTCATGGCTGCAGTCACCATCTGCAGTGATTTTGGAGCCCAGAAAAATAAAGTCTGACACTGTTTCCACTGTTTCCCCATCTATTTCCCATGAAGTGGTGGGACTGGATGCCATGGATAATTTGAGATTGTATACCCAGAAGACAAATGATACACTATACTGTAGTATCTTTCATAGAAATGGGGGGAAATAAGGGTTTAAATATACCCTTCAACTGACTTTTACTTTAGAATCACTGACAAAATTGAATATGATTGCTCCAGGTTGATTTGGATATTTTAGTAAACACATTTAAAATCACTGTGAATAGAAACAAGGCCCTACAAAACAGTGGTGAAGGGCAAGATCTAAGTCACATCATTATTAAAGGACTGGCCAAGACACAAAATCAAATATTAAAGTTCTTTAAAGTAAAGTAATAAGGCACTAGTCAATACCTGTGATCATGGAGTCATGACAAAGGAACTCATCTTCTTTGAGAGGGATGCAGTGTCTACGCAGAATCGATGCAAGCTAGTCACACACAGCTCATTGCCAACACTCCAAATATTGAGTTTTTCCTAATTGGCACTGGCTGAATTTCTCTGACCTTCAGGTGGGAGGGGCTCACAAGACTATCTTTAAACTGAGAGGATAATCACACTTCAGGTGCTGCGATATCCCTTTAATAAAGCCTTGGGTTTGTATCCGTGGGTTCAGGCTGAACTATGCCGCAGTAACAAGGATCCAGAATTTCAATGGCTAAAAAAGACAATCTGTTGATCTTGTGGCAAGAGGGAGGAGAGAAAATGGCAGAGTCAAGCAATGGCTCTGAAAGTTTCTGCTCAGAAGTAGCATTTGTCATTTTTCTCACTCTTCATTGTTCAGTGCAAATCATGATTCTTGACAAGCGCAAGGCAGTGTAAATCTCCAGGGAAGGGAGACAAGTCTCTTTTACAATATACAAGTTACCTTACATATCCTGGAAATGAGAGAGCTGGATGGCATCACCAAATCAATTCACATGAGTTTGAGCAAACTCTGGGAGATAGTGAAGGACAGGGAAGCCTGGCATGCTGCAGTCTATGGGGTTACAAAGAGTTGGACACGACTTAGTGACTAAACAACAATTATGAACAACAACAATCTTTATTTCTATTATCACAAGCGGATTTCTTTAGCAACCTATGCTAAAATTATTATAACAAAAGGTGGCTCTATTTAGAAACTGGAATTTTATCTTGTGAGAAGAGAAATATCTACTAGCATTTGATATATAGAAGTTTTTTAAAAAAGTTTGCTGAATCCTTACAATGCATGGATTATTATAAATCAAAGCCCTTCAATGAAGAATAAAAATGTCATTTCTCTTCTTCCAATCTATCTCAACTTTCACATCAGATTTGGTTCCTTGGGTTGATACTAACAGGGAGAAAATAACAGGGAAAAAATAACAGGTATGTTTATGAGGCTAGTACTTCAGAATTTTTTTTAACGGGTAAGCTACCTTCAGGTGAATGGTGGTACCTTGAGGATAGCTACATTTTTTAAAAAATGTAGGAAAGCAAGGTGAGATAAAATGACCTTCTTAAATGAACAATGCAAAAAATAGAAGAAAACAACAGAATGGGAAAGACTAGGGATTTCTTCAAGAAAATTGGAGGCATCAAGTAAACATTTCATGCAAAGATGGTCTCGATAAAGGACAGAAAAGGTAAAGCCCTAAGAGATTAAAAAGAGCTGGCAAGAAGACACAGAACTATACAGGAAAGGTCTTAATGATATGAATAACCATGATGGTGAGGTCACTTACCTAGAGGTGGACATCCTGGAATGTGAGGTTAAGTGGGCCTTAGGAACCATTACTACAAACAAAGCTAGTGGAGGTGATGGAATTCCAGCTCAGCTATTTCAAATCCTAAAAGATGACGTTGTTAAAGTGCTGCACTCAAAATGTCAGCAAGTTTGGAAAACTCAGCAGTGAACACAGGGCTGGAAAAGGTCAGTGTTCATTCTAATCCCAATTAAGGGCAGTGTCAAAGAATCTTTAAACTGTTGTAAAATTGTGCTCATTTCACATGCGAGCGAGGTTATGTTCAAAATCCTTCAAGCTAGACTTCAGCAGTTACATGAACCAAGAACTTCCAGATGTTTCAGAGAGGCAGGGGAACCAGGGATCAAATTGCCAACATTCGTTGGATCATGGAAAAACTAAGGAAATTAAAAAAAAAAAGAAAAACAACCATCTATTTCTGCTTCACTGACTTTGTGAAAGCCTTTGACTGTGTGGATCACAACAAACTGTGGAACATTGTTAAAGAGATGGGAATACCAGACTACCTTTCCTGTCTCCTCAGAAACCTGTATGCAGGAAAGAAGAAACAGAACCAGACATGAAACAACAGAATGGTTCAAAATTGGGAAAGAAGTACAACAAGGCTATATATATGGTCACCCTGCTATTTAACTTCTATGCAGAGTACATCATGCGAAATTCTGGGTTGGATGAATCACATGCTGCAATCAATATTGCCAGGAAAAGTATCAATAACCTCAGATATGCAGATGATACCACTCTAATTTTGCAAAAAGTGAAGAGGAACTAAAAAGCCACGTGACGAGCGTGAAAGAGGAAAGTGAAAAAGCTAGCTTGAAACTCAATATTAAAAAAACTAAGATCATGACATCTGGTCCAATCACTTCATGGCAAATAGATGGGGGAAATGTGGAAACAGTGATAGATTTCATTTTCTCGGGCTCCAAAATCACTGCAGATGGTGACTGTAGCCATGAAATTAAAAGACACTTGCTCCTTAGAAGAAAAACAATGACAAACCCAGACATCATATTAAAAAACAGAGACATCACTGCTAACAAAGGTCCATATAGTCAAAGCTATGTTTTTTCCCAATAGTCATGTACAGATGTGAGAG
The DNA here is from genome assembly GCF_000754665.1 of Bison bison bison. Classification (NCBI taxonomy): domain Eukaryota; kingdom Metazoa; phylum Chordata; class Mammalia; order Artiodactyla; family Bovidae; genus Bison; species Bison bison. The sequence continues at coordinate 4,256,253 of NW_011495062.1, read as the reverse complement.
TTGGACAATAGAGCAGGCTTAGTGCCGAAGAATTGATGCTTTCGAACTGTGGTGCTAGAGAAGACTCTGGAGAGTCCCTTGGACTGAGAGGAGATCAAGCCAGTCAATCCTAAAGGAAATAAGTTCTAATATTCATTGGAAGGACTGATGCTAAAGCTCAAGCTCCAATACTTTGGCCACCTGATGTAAAGAGCTGACTAATTGGAAAAGACACTGATGCTGGGAAGGATTGAAGGCAAAAGGAGAAGGGAGAGTATGAGATGGTTAGATAGCATCACTGACTCAATGGATATGAATTTTAGTAAACACTGGGAGATAGTGGAGGATATAGGAGCCTGCATGCTGCAGTCCATGGGGTCACAAAAAGTTGGACACAATTTCGGACTGAACAACACCACCATCAAGCTTTCACTGTATTTTAATGATATGCAATTTAGATCACCATTTAAGGCAACACAGACATGAAGATACAGCACCACCACCCCAGTTAGTGCTAGTAGTAAAGAACCTGCATGCCAATGCAGGGGATATAAGAGATTGGGTTTGATCTCTGGGTCAGGAAGATCCTCTAGAGGAGGGCATGCAACCCACTCCAGTATTCTTGCCTGGAGAATCCCATGGACAGAGGAGCCTGGTTGGCTACAGTCCATGGAGTCGCAAAAAGTCAGACATGACTGAAGTGATTTAGGACACACGCACAAACATGAAGATACTGTACTATATACATTAGTTATCACTGTATAATTGATGCCTGCTTTATGAACAGACTTGAGTAACCTACTTTCCAATTGTACTATAGTATTTGATACTTTGAAAAAATGTTCATAAATAGTTCCTATTTTTTGAACATTTTTAAAAAGACCTTTAGGTTAACAAGGGACATCTGTTGTTTCTGTGTGCCCCCTATTTATCTAGCCACAGTAACTAGAATTTATTTGGGGATCTACCCCTTCCTTATATTCAGATAATATGATTTGAGTGGGTCTATTTTTATGTCCAACTCCAGACATGACCCATTCCTGGCCAATCTGAGTACTGTACTCCTTTGGCAGCGCTGATTCAGGAATAAGTATGTGATCCAAGTTAGACTGCTGGGGTTTAATTCCAGGACTTTTATTGAAACTTCTGAGAAAGGATTCTTGCTTTCTTTTTATTTTTCCCTGAGTGAATTAAAGATAGGTTGGAAGCTTGGGAGGTATGTTGTCAGAACTAGGGGAGAGCCTTCCAGAGAATGGAACCACGCAAAAGAACCCAGAGCTCAGAAATGGAAAGAGTAAAGTGGAGATTATGTTCTACCATTTGAGAGCCTGGATCGAGAAATGTCTGGGCATATCACCTGCGGTGCTTTTCAGCTATGTGAGCTAATCATTACCATCCCCAGAGCCCTTGAAAAGTCAGCTTGACTTAGGAGTTCTTTCACTTGCAACCAAAGTTCTTACTAATACATTTGTCCACATGTATTCTTACTAATACATTTGTCCACATGTATCCAAATGACATTCTTCACTTCTCCCTCTGTGGTAATAGACAACGGTCCAAGAAAGAGTGGTGGGTCAGTTACCATGTAATTCTAAATAAATTGCAAATGCCATGGTTTGTGGAGACCTTGCTCTCAGTGAAGCATTTTGGTGGGAGAAGATTATAAAATCCATACTGGTATGGATTTTTTCTCATCTTCATCTCATTACGTTCCTTTATCCTATGCTTCATTATATTGAGAATTCCCTATTTCTGTATCCTCAAGATCCAACACTGAACATGGAACAAACTAGGTACAAGATAAACAGATGAACAAAGGAATGGAATAATATTTTCTATTAAAATTGTTGCCTAGCATAGTGCAAACTGCATTTAAAGTCAAATCCTTTTATTTCAATAAACTTTTGCAATATAAACTATTGAATTCTTAAATATACATTAAAAAGTAATACCATTCAGAAAAAATTCCAAATAACAGCTGTTAAATGACTTAGATAAATATATGAAGGGTAGGAAATTTTAGGCAGAAGGAATAACTTAAGTAAAAAAAAAACAAAAACAGTATGGACAAACTCAGGGGCATATATTTCAAGGTATAGAATCATTCAGTATAGATTTGAAAGTAACATTTTTTGCTGTTTAAAACATTTCAAAGTGTCTCTTTCATAGTTTTCAATAGGTGAAGAGTCTGAGACCTCACATGACTTGGAAGCTAATGAGGTAGCCTGAAGATCATATGATGCTCCTGGGTCAGACACAAGAGATTTACTGATGGCACTGCAAGCAGCATAAACATCATCATACCACTGACAGTTTCCCTTATCCTAAATCTCATGGGTGGGAGCGAGGCAAAAAATGGGTCTTGATGGCCGTTTGCAAGTGCAGTGCCCTGTCTTACAGGAGAGGAACCCTTAACTTAAGGAACTCAAATCATCTTAAATGGGCAGCAACTTTGCTCTGGAGAGAGATCTTCAGTCTACTACTGGACAGTAAGCACGGCTGCCCTGTGTTCAGGAGGAGACACTTTATTTCCTAAAGCTGTTCACTATGTAAACATCTTTCAGAAAAGGGTTTGGAAAGAATGCCTGTAGACTTACAAGACTCACAAAAACACAAGAGACCCAGGAGAATTGTATCCCACCAACAGAAACAGAAAACCTAAATTAAAAGGAAGTCTGACTTTATTAAACTGTGGATGTTTAATTTCCCCTCAAATAGAACTCCTGCCATATCAGAAACAGAAGTTGTATAAAGTCATTTTGACTTTGGAGCTTCCTGAAGGATAAAACGCAGAACACATATTACTTTTTTCTTTTTAAACTGAGAAGCATTTCCCAAAGAAAGTTCGATTCTTTCCGCTTTGGTTTCACTAGGTTGCGTTTCAATACATTTCTCCCTGAGTTTGTTTGGGAATGACTTAGGGAGGGAAAATATATACATTTTTGCTAGACTATTAACTTGATGCCCAGGTAGAATTTATGATAAAGGGGTAAAAGAGTTCATGGAGAGATGGATGTTCAGCTGAGAAATGAGTTATTAAGAAGATGGGAAATATAGATTGGCACTTTTAGAAGAGGAAAGTTAACCCCAGGCAGGGGGTCACTGGAATGAATGAAGCAAATTTTACCCACGCAGCCCTTAAACACTTTTAAACAACAGCTGCAGTGCTGAGTCAACATTTTATTACTAATAGCATCCTGTAATACCCAACACAGACACATCTAGAGCCAGAAAAGAATCTGAGAATTTCAACTGACTGATAAACCTTTATCTGAATATGTCCCATACATAAATAAGGTAAACAGAGGAGGAAGATTATTGAAGTCCTCGAGAATCAAATCATAGATACAACTCTACCGTGAAGTACACTCAGTTGTGTCTGACTCTTTGTGACCCCATGGTCTGTAGCCCACCAGGCCCCACTGTCCAAGGAATTCTCCAGGCAAGAATACTGGAATGGGTTGCCTTTTCCTTCTCCAGGGGATCTTCCTGACCAGGGATTGAACCTGGGTCTACTTCATTGAAGACAGACTCTTTACTCACTGAGCCACCAGGGAAGATCAAGACCAAAGATACAACTCTAACATAACCTCAAAAAAAAAAAAAAGGGAAAAAAAAACCTCCAAAACTTGCATTGGTTCTTTGGATTGTTTATCTAATATCTGAAACTTTTTTGGATTTTACCTTTTTGTGAAAGTGTAAAGAATTGGGAATGAATTAATTCTTTATTTAAAAAACAAACAAGCATAATCAGTGCACAGAGATGCTATCATTTTCCAGCTTTGTTTGTAAACATAAATGACAATGTTGGTTACTATACATCTCCAAGTTCTCAAATTCTAAAAGGTACTAGAACTCCCATGACTCTGTTCTCCCAGGGCTGAATGTATTATCAAAACATCATTTTAAAGTGAAAATGATGTTTTTATAATTTTTATATTTTTATAATTTTTTTTAATATATTTTTTAAATTCTTTTTATAATTCTTTTTATTTTTTTAATTTTTTAATTTTTTTTAATTTTTTAATTTTTTAATTCTTTTTATAATTCTTCAGAGGCCTTCCATTTCACTGAGGATGATGAGCTAACTCCTTAAAAGCACTCACTGGTCCTTGAACCATGTGGTTTTCCTTGGGTATCCCTTTCTCTTTTTTTCTCTCTTTAGCCCCTCCTCCCAGTTAGATGATCTTGAGCAAAGAAGTGATATGATCTGACTTTGACTAAAATATAGAAAGTATAAACAGTCAATTGTGGAGGCAGGAGGATGAGTTAGCAGGTAATTGCAATAATTCGGGCAAGGCAGGATGGCAACATGGGGTAAGAGAGCAGTGTTTAGATGCCAGATAATTATTTTTAAGAGAGATACAACAGAATTTTCTGGCAGACTGTATGTAAAACATGAAAGAAAGAGGATTTTTTTTTCCCCTGAGCACCTGGAAGAATACAATTATCAGTTACTGAGACAGGAAAGATGACAGGAGGTCAGGCTTGGTGGAAAATTAAGAATTTATAGTTAGTTAGTATTTGAGATATCCATTAGACATTCAATAGGGAGAGTGAGTAACTACGTAGGCATACAAATTTGGAGTTCAGGAGAAAAGTCCAGGGCTAAAGGTAAATAAGTAAGTCATCAGTTTAGAGATGGTATTTAAAACCATAAAGCTGGATGACATTATCTAGGGAATGATTGTAGGTGAAGAGGTTGCAGGGTTGAGTCCTGGCATAATGATGATTAAAGGGGCAAGGAGATAAGAAATAGCCAAAGACATGGAGAAGTAGAGCCAGCAGATCAGGAGGTGAATCTAGGGAGAAGGTGCCTGAAGGAAAGAAACATTTTTAAGAGTGAGGGAGTGATCTGTAGTATCAAATGCTCATAGTAAGAAAAGGACTAGAAACACTGACCATTGGATATGTCAACGCAGAAGAAGGGGCAGATCCAGCTTTGTGGGGTCCAAGGTTTATATAATTTGAAGACTCTTTGAGATAGAGAGAATATAATTTAAGTTCAGGGTCTTGAAAGCACTTGTAAAAATGAGGATCACTGAAGCACAAGCTTTATGAGAGTCAAGGTCAATCCACATCTGGTGATGGTCACTGAAGACTAGAAAGTGTTCTCTGGAGTTGGGGAGAAAACCTACCTGGAAGGGAGCAAGGAAATATGGGAGGACAGAGAGTGGAGACAGCCTTTTCAAGATGTTTTATTATAAGGGGGAAAGAAATGGGGAGTGATACAGAGAGTGGTACAGGAGTGATACAGAGGTTAAGGGAAGATTTCTTCTATTCCTTATCTTACTTTCCCTAGCTCAGACATGAGACCACTGATCAGAATGATCCGGAGGGAAGAAGCTGAAGATACAGGTGAGGGGTGGTGGCCAATTCTTAGACTAATATCCTTGAATGGGATAAGTAAGGGGATGGGATTCAATGCAGGAGTAGAGGGGCTGTTCTAATGAGAAGTATGGGCAGTTGATCCTGGCAACTAGAGGAAGGCAGGTGGAAAACACAGGTAGATGTTAAACAGGTAGATGTTGTGGTTGAAATGTGTGGCCATTCTTGATTGCATCTATTTGTGTGTGTGTGAGAGAGAGAGAAAAAAAAAAAAAAAGGAAAAAAAGCCATCAGAAAAGAGGTAGGCATAGTGAGGGGGCTAGTAAAGTTTTGAAGAGAAAAGAGTAGTCTGAAGTAACTCTAGGACTATGAGGGAATGGACTAGAGAAATGTTGGAGTGTTGCTCTGTACCCATAACCCAGTTGAGGTTGGGGCTTGTGACCTTAGAGAGAGACTGGTTGATATGATTGTATATTATTCTCTGGTGGAGAGTCTGATGCCTCAGAGAAGAAAGAGGCTAGGCAGAGAATCAGATTAACCAAGGATGGCACATAGATAGGGTGGGCAGAGGCAATGGTTAAGCCTACCTTCCACATTTCAATCAGATTGGATTTCCCTTATTCCTTGAGGGTCTCTGGTCTCTGGCTCTTCCATTAGTTCCCCTTCTAAACACTGCTCCCTACTGTTAATAGGAACAATAGATTAGTTCCAAAGAGGGAAAGGAGTATATCAAGGCTCCCTGCTTATTTAACTTTTATGCAGAGTACATTATGAGAAATGGTGGGCTGGAGGAAGCACAAGCTGGAATCAAGATTTCCGGGAGAAATATCAATAACCTCAGATATGCAGATAACACCACCCTGATGGCAGAAAGTGAAGAAGAACTAAAGAGCCTCTTGATGAAAGTGAAAGTGGAGAGTGAAAAAGTTGGCTTAAAACTCAATATTCAGAAAACTAAGATCATGGCATCTGGTCCCATCACTTCATGGCAAATAGATGGGGAAACAATGGAAACAGTGACAGACTTTATTTTCTTGGGTTCCAAAATCACTGCAGATGGTGACTGCAGCCATGAAATTAAAAGACACTTGCTCCTTGGAAGAAAAGTTATGACCAACCTAGACAGCATATTAAAAAGCAGAGAGATTACTTTTGCCAACAAAAGTCCATCTAGTCAAAGCTATGGTTTTTCCAGTAGTCATATATGGATGTGAGAGTTGGACTATAAAGAAAGCTGAGTGCCAAAGAATTGATGCTTTTGAACTGTGGTGTTGGAAAAGACTCTTGAGAGTCCCTTGAACTGCAAGGAGATCCAACCAGTCCTTCCTAAAGGAAATCAGTCCTGGATATTCATTGGAAGGACTGATGCTGAAACTGAAACTCCAATACTTTGGCCACCTGCTGTGAAAAACTGACTCATTTGAAAAGACCCTGATGCTGGGAAAGATTGAAGGCAGGAGGAGAAGGGGACGACAGAGGATGAGATGGTTGGATGGCATCACCGACTCAAAGGACATGAGTTTGAGTAAACTCCGGGAGTTGGTGAAGGACAGGGAGGCCTGGTATGCTTCGGTCCATGGAGTCACAAAGAGTCGGACATGACTGACTGAACTGAACATTCAGCTAATTACGACTTAAATACCAATTCATGTAGGCCCTCAGAGTAGACTGTAATAAGCTTCTCGGCCACTCTGACTTCCCTCTTTCATTACAGGTGACCCTTGGTAATTATTTGGTCAATCTACATCTTTCATACATGACGTGGGGCTCTCCAAGGCCAGGAACATGTTTTCCACCCCAACTAATCTTTTTTGGTGGCTGGCAGAGCATGGTCACATGTAGTATAGTCACATGATTCATGTATCCCATGCAAATACTGTCATTAGAACCAAACTCTGCTTGTTGGGCTCCAGGATGCCAAGGCCCAGGAGTGACAGGGGCATCAAGTCAGTGAAGCCATAGTCAGAACGATCAAAAAAGAGGTGGTAAATTTTCAAAAGCAAATGTGTATATACCTCCAATCAAGTAAGATATACTTTTCAATTGAACAAACATTTATGGAACATTCACAGGTGCTGCAGGCTATGCTAGGTGTTTTTATAATTATTATCTCATTTAGTTATTAAAACAAATACCTCGATACATGTTAGCCTATAGGGATTTAATATTCAAAGAAATCTCAGGTGTGTAGGAACACTACACCCACTCTCTGATTCACAGGAACTTAAGTTACTTAAATATCGAATGATTTGGCTGCCCAGGTATATGCATTTAGGCAGCCCTTTGCGCCACATTTTAACTCGGTGACTATCAAACCTTAGAGTGCATTAGAATTATTGTAAAGGGTTGAACATATAAAGCCACGTACTACAGACACAATTTCAGAGATTGCCAAAGGTAATTTTTAAAAACTAGAATTTGTTCTCTCAGTCCTGCTGACTTTAAAATCTCATTCCCTTACAATTTTCTCTTCCTTAGGTATAACAACTCAATAGAAATGTGTTGAATAAGAAAAATAAAATACCTCAATTAGAATAGTTCGTTTTCTGTCAAAACTACTGAATGAAATTATTATTGGGAAGCTATTAGGTACGATAATGTTACAAAGGTGGAGTGCACCGCCTTCTGGAAACAAGTCGGCAAGTGGGTAAATTAAAAGACAATAGTGCAGGCTTCATACAAAGATACAGAGATGCTGGGGACAGCCCAGGAATGCTGATGGTTTAAGATAAACAGGAATTAACCTGATAACAGAGAATCAGGGGGTGAGACTATGAGGATGCCAGGTGAAGGAATAACAAGTTCAAAAGCACAGGGTATAGGAAAAATAAAATCAGTCATTACAGTTTCTCTAGGAACTTTTCAGGACTAAATTCACTGAAGGAAAAGAACCTGGATTTCCCCTAAAGTTCTTCATATAGAAAGTGCCTTCATATTCTTCCTGAGCTTGAACATGTCTTTCTCATCCCAAAGAACAGGACCCAAATGTGTTTTTGCAGTTGGAGTCTACAAGATGAAAACTGGTGACCAAAACATAATGATCTTATGGTTGTAAAAGAAAGTTTGTGGTCCTTGTTCTTGGGAAGTTCATTTCACACCAATCTTACATTCAGCTCATATGAACAAGATGTGCCACTAATTGAGCAGATTATTCCGACTGAGATGTGGATTATGGGAAAGGTGAAATGTCCTTGGCCCCCACTGGACACTTTTGGATATTTCTCATGAGTTCTTTCCCTTGTATCTCATGGCCACTTTGAAAAAACAAGTTCTGGTGCTGACTTGTCCTTTAAGAAGTAGCTGATTATAGTTCTTGAAGAGTCATTACAAATTCTACTACATTTTTGGTGTGCTAAACTGAGAGCATGGCCCTAACTTGTGACCCTCTTACTTGCAAGGATATCTCTTGATTATAATGTATGGTAATTCAGACAAATCAAGAACAATGGTCTTTTGTTTGTGAAGCAGCAGCCAATTGCTTTTAGAGATCAGACAGAGATTCCAATTAGCACCTTGAGAGAAGCTAAGTAATTTCAAGCTTTAGAAATAGAAAAAAATGATCAAATTCTGTATGTGGGCACTGATAGTAAAGAATTGGCTTTTCCTTCCAAACTAATTCATTTGTGTGATTTTGTGTCATCAGTGGTTGTCACTAGCTGTTACAGTAGGAACAGAGGGTTTGGCAAAGCAAGATGACCAAGAGTGTAGATGCGACCCCCAAGTTTTCACCTACTTTTACCATTCCACTTTTTTCTACTAAGAAAATAGAGTGGCCCAGGCTATGTCATAATTCCCACAAAAACCTCCACTCTCAATGTCTAGGCAACTATTTTCCACACATTATTGTCTCTGCTTAGTAATACCTTACTCCTAAGTCTATTTAACTAGGAATGAGTGCAGAGTCTTTCATTTCAAATCCAAGTAGAGTCATAAGATGCCATACCTGTTAGAATAAGATAGTAGCAAGACCAACAATCACGGTGATTGTAGCCCATTCCCTTCTTGACCTTTACATGCAAATATTACTCTTTTCTCTTTTAAACACTTTGTTTGGTTTTATTTTTAAACTACTACTTATTAGATATTTCTTTTTTTATATGCAAATATTTTATTTTAATAGACAAATACATACAATTTAAAATCTAAACAGTTTTTGTACTCTAAGATTTCAAACAACTGCATTAGTTTTGGCAATTTTATCTCATATCTTTTGTTGTTAGACGCTTTAAGACCCTATGGACTGTAGCCCCTCAGGCTCCTCTGTCCATGGCATTCTCCAGGCAAGAACACTGGAGTGGATAGCCAGTCCCTTCTCCAGGGGATCTTCCAGACCCAGGGATCAAACCCACATATCCTACGTTGCAGGCAGATTCTTTACTGTCTGAGTCAGTAGGGAAGACCCATCATTAGAATACTTTAAAATCACCTCAACAAAATCACATCCTTTGGCTTATTTCTTATCTCTGTAATTGAGTCAGCATGCATGGGGCTGGGTAAAGCAGGCAATGAACTTAAACCTATTCTGAAATTGTGGGAAAAGTAGGCTATCAAGGTACCCAGTCCTGTGGAATTACAACCAAACCTTCAGAACAAAGGAAGATATTTCTTTGTTCTAGATATTTCTTAAGTACCATGTGATATACTAAATGCTTTGCATATATTTTCTTATTTAACCGTAATAATATAATGAGTCAGATAATGCTGACTTCCCTTTTATATAGATAAAGAAAGTTTATAGAGGGTAAGGAACTTGGCCAAGGGCACCCAGCCATCAAGAGTAGAGTCATGAGTCTGAGGCTGGGGTGTCTCCAGACTGTGTGCTTTACGCCTCTGCTCCTCTGAAACAAACTTGCTGTGCCGTCATCGGTTGTGTCTTGTGGTAATGAGTAACTGTCGCCAGGGATGCGCAAAGAACACGCTGAATACCATCTGTTCAGAGTACTGCAGAAGGGGTTACTGCATTAAGTAGCAGGTTGGATCAGGTGGCCTTTAAGGCACTGTCCAACTGATTCTTACATATTGATAAAAGGTTGATACATTTTTTTACATTTTAAATTTCTTTACATTTTAAATTGCTTTACAGAATTGTGTTGGTTTCTGCCAGACATCAAAATGAGTCAGCCATAGGTATACGTGTGTCCCCTCACATGTATATATGATATATTTTCAAAGCTGGCCTTGGGATACATAGAATTGGTGGCCATGGTAGAACATTGTGGGTGCCATTAGTGAGGGAGCAGAGGGAAAAGAAAGAAGGGATCAACCAGAGAATTCGTTTTTTTCACCACATTATCCCTGCTCCTGGCCTGCTTAAAAATGATCTGTCCTTCTCACTATACTACACACCTGTAACTTACATAATATTGTACAACAGCTATACTTCAATTTAAAAAATACTGTTGGTCCTGTAAATAAACCTCTCATTCTATTTGATCTTGTCCTGGTGAGTGATTTCATGCCTTGAAAGTATGGGGCATCCCATTTGAGTTGCAGTTGTGTCTGTAAATGATCCTAACATACTGCCATGTTACTGTTCTTGTGCTAGAATACAGCACCCCCACCAAGTTGAAAGATGTTCTCTAATTTATAAACAAGCAGGGAGAACAGCAGGATAGCAGAGCTAGGTCAATTATAATAGCAAATGTGGATGATCCACAATTCCAGAGAAAGCCTTCATTACACACCAGTCAAAAATATAAGGATTCTGAAAAAATGAAATGATCCATCTGAATGGTTACACCCCCATCTCTTTCTTTCTCCTCACTTCAGGGTTGAAAACACCTTCTTTGTACCATGCATCAGTTTTTATCCCATAATAGAAAAGTCCTAAGCTATATGTTAGATCATCCATTCGTCTGTGCATCCATCAATCCACGCTACTATTTTCCAGGCACTGTTCTGAGCACTAGGAATATAATAGTGAACATGATGAAAGTGATTCCTGCTTCCACAAAGCTCACAGTCTGGTGAGGAGGCAATTATGATAGAGTGTGAAACAGCTGCGGTAAATTTCATGCTATAATATCAGCACATGGCAGGGGCTCTTAACTCACATTTGGCTGGTCAAGGAAAATGTCATGGAAACAGCTAATGTCTGAACTATTTCCCAAAGGATGACTTGAAACTCTTTATGTCAAATACATATCTATGTATGACATTTGGGGGAGAGAAGCAAAGAGTGATGTAGAATCTTGCAGTACAGGAAATGTGAAGGAAGACAACAAAGCACAATGTTCGGGGAACAGAACACCCCCTAGGAGTTTCCATACACCTCCTCTTACACGTAGTCAGGGTCCTGGAGGGCTGTGCCACTTCTTTTGTTTTTTTAATCTAAATAGTTTTAGCTTTATTTAGACATAATTCATATAACATAAAATTCACTGATTTAAAGTATACAATTCAATGACTTTCATTATATTTAGAAAGTTGTTACAATCATCTCTTTTAGAATAGTATCATCATCATAAAAAACCAAAAAACAAAAATTAGCAATCACCCCATAAGGCAATTGGTCTTTAAACTTGCATGTAGCCTTCAGGTATAAAAAAGCATAACTGGCAATTGCTATCTAATAGGTAGAGAACAAACACCCAGAAACCTAAACTGGAATCAAGGATGGCTTTCCATGTCTGTAAAATCTGAGTGGGTATACACACACATGGAGAGTGAGCGGCAAGAGAGAGAAGAGTGTTCTAAGAGTCCCCAGAATAAAGAGTCAGAAATTTCACTTTTAGCTCTAGCACAGACTCTTGTAAGAAGAGGTATATAATTACAAGAGTTGATCTTTTGAGAGAGGGTTTTCTTTTCTGTTTGTGGGCTTGATAAGCCAAAGACATGGAATAGCAAGAGGGAAAAAAAACTGGAAACTCCAAGAATGCATAAGAACAGTTTTCCTACCCAAAATAGCTTAACAAATGGCTGTCAAACAACAAACGGAGGGGGAATATGTTCACAATTTAGATCTTGCCTATGTCCCAAGGCTCTAGGACACTGGAGAAGAAGAACAGGGTCAGCCAACTAAAACTCCAGCACAAAACTGATCACTGCTTAGCTTCTCAGGTATCATGAGAGGAAACTAAAGGTCTCAATGGGTAATTCCAGGTCTTTCTTGGTGTCTGACTGACATTGACTGAGTGGCATAGCTAGGGAGATATTTTTTCTTTCCTGGCTCCACCTGGACAGTTTCAGAGAATCTCAAAGTGAGTAGCATCTTAAAATTTCCCAAGTACCAATAAGATAAGATAAATGATTTAAAAATGGATGGTATGACTTGAGAGCCCTCATGGTTGGAGTGATGAAAATACAAATGTTTCATGTCACTGGGATAGGTACCAATGAGTAAAACCAGTGGCTTCTCTCAAGTGACTGGACATGTACCAATGGCCTTGGGCCATACAATTTTCTTCCAAGACAGGAAGACACAGAACTCCTCCCTAAAACTTATGTATATCCATTAACTGATTTATTTTAGTCCTTGAAAACTAAACTCAATTACTACCTCTTTATGCAAACCCAACTCTAACCCATGATAATCTCTGCTTTCTTCAAACATGTAGCCCTTACTATATCAGTTCTTTTCCACCCAGAAACTAATTTTCATTGCTCATTGTCTTTTGATCTTGACTCACAAATTAGTAGTCAGACTCCAGAGGTGGTAGTCTCCTCCAACAGCAGAACATCCTGTATAAATAACTGGTTAATAAAACCTACTGGTGGTTCAAAATCCTGGTTTTGGAGTAAGGATGGCCTTCATTTGATTCTTGGGTCTGCTATTGGGCAAATGGTTCGGTTTTTCTAAACTCTGCTTTCTAGTTCTATAAACAGGTGTAGAAATCCACTCCACTCCAAGTGTTTTAAGTGTAACGTGATAGTACTATCAAATATTTACCACTGTTTTATCTTGTATTTTTTCTCACTTTAGCCATCCTTTCCATCCAAGAGCCAGTCATATTTTGCTAATGGTCTCAGAAATGATATACCATGAAAACACTCAGAGAAAATGAGTCTTCCAGTGCCTTTGAATGTGAAAAGCTTATGAGGGGATTGGAATTGACTAAAGACATGATGAGTAAGAGTGGGGCTTTCTCGGTCCTAGACCAGAAAGAAGTTGACTGTGCTTGGGGAGGGATGAAAGATAGAGGCAGGTTGTGACCATTTGGACACTGCTCAGTCCTATATTCTGCTCTGTAGGCTGAGCCTGGAGAAGAGGAGGTGAGGGGGAGAGAAAGTTAAGTTTATGGTACCCAATTAATGTTAGAAAGAGCCCAAGAAGGGCAAGACCCTGGGAAAGATTGGCTAGCTGGTGTTTTCAGGCATTAGGTCATGAACTTTAGAAAATTTCTTTAGGAATATTCTGTCTTTAGGAAATTTCTCTGTCTCCAAGTGATGCAAAAACAGAAAAATTAACAAGAGTGGTGTGCAGATAGGACAAAGAATCTTTGGACATACAGGAGCCTTGCAGACTCCTTGCAGAATTAGGAGTATCTCAGTGGTGACATGTGATGAACCAGAGGCCAGATAAGACAAGGGCACCTCACTGGATATCAGTAGGGGAGAAGATGTCAAGTGTTACATAGGCATGCTCCCTCCCTAAAGATAAGCCCTGGGGAAATTATTCTGAATTATTCTGAATCCCCAAACTTAAATCCCAGTTTAAGTTTTGCACTCTAGTAGAATAGGAGCTAAAATTAGATATTAAGTTGCCACAGAAAAATAAGGATTTTACATCTTGTACATTTGAGTTGTAGTTGAAATGTATATACATTACATGCCATAAAATACTAGGACATGTGGTAAATGCTCAATATTTTATCTAGCAAACAGTAACTGTTGCAATAACTATATGAAACCACACCTTCAGAGTATACAGCAGAGGTCTGCAATCTATATCCTATGGGCCAAATCTAACCACCTATTTTTATAAATAAATTTTACTGGAACACAGCCATGTCCATTGAGAAGTAAATGGCAACCCACTCCAGTATTCTTGTCTGGAGAATCCCAGAGAAAGAGGAGCCTGGTGGGCTGCCATCTATGGGGTCGCACAGAGTCAGACACGACTGAAGCGACTTAGCAGCAGCAGCAGCAGCCAGTCCATTTGTTTCACATTGTCTATGGCTACTTTTGAGCTACAATAACAGAGCTGAGTAGTTGCAACAAAGATCATATGTCTCTCAAAAACCTAAAATATTTACTCTCTTGTTCCTTATAAAAAATGTTTGCCAACTCCTGGTTTAGAGGCTCAGTTATTTTAGGGTGTAACACACACAAAATCTCTCTCTCTAAAACAGACACACACATATACATACACATGCACAGTGTTAGTTAACAATTTTCCAGAGAAATAGAACCAAAAATATGTATGGATATGGATAGGTTTATTTTATAGAATTGGTTTATCAGATTATGGAAAGTGACAAGTTCAAACTTCAGGGCAAACCAGAAAGCTGGAGAAGAGATGTACAAGTCACTAGGTAGCCTACTGGCAGAATTCTCTCTTCGGAGAAGGTTAGTCTTTTCCTTCTAATACCTTTGATTGATTAGTTGAGGTTTACCCAGTTTATGGAGGGATTCCCTGGTGGCTCAGAGGTTAAAGTGTCTGATTGCAAGCGGGAGACCTGGGTTCAATCCCTGGGTCAGGAAGATCCCCTGGAGAAGGAAACGGCAACCCCCTCCAGTATTCTTACCTGGAGAATCCCATGGATGGAGGTGCCTGGCGGGCTATAGTCCACGGGGTTGCAAAGAGTCAGACATGACTGAGCAACTTCACTTTCATTTTCACCCACTTTATGGAGGGTAAGCTATTTTACTTAAGTATACTGATATACATTACTTTGCCAACAAAGGTCCATCTAGTCAAAGCTATGGTTTTTCCAGTGGTCATGTATGGATGTGAAAGTTGGACTATCAAGAAAGCTGAGCACCGAAGAATTGATGCTTTTGAACTGTGGTGTTGGAGAAGACTCTTGAGAGTCCCTTGGACTGCAAGGAGATCCCACCAGTCCATTCTAAAGGAGATCAGTCCTGTATATTTATTGGAAGGACTGATGGTGAAGCTGAAACTCCAATACTTTGGCTACTTGATGTGAAGAACTGACTTGTTTGAAAAGACCCTGATGCTGGCAAGACTGAAGGTGGGAGGAGAGGGGATGACAGAGGATGAGATGGTTGGATGGCATCACCGACTCAATGGACATGAGTTTGAGTAAACTCCAGGAGTTGGTGATGGACAGGGAGGCCTGGCATGCTGTAGTCCATGGGACTGCAGAGTCGGACATGACTGAGCAACTGAACTGAACTGAACTGATTTAAGTGTTAATCCCAAGTGAAAAAAAAATGCATTCACAGAAACATTTAAAATAATGTATCTGGGTACATGGCTCAGTCAGTTGACACATAAAATTAACCAACACATATACACAAACATAAACACACATAACCAGCAACGTCCTCTGAAACCAAGGAGGAGAAACCAAGGACATACTCTCTGTATTCCTCCTAACAATTTCATTCAACTTATTTTGATTAGTTTGCACTTAAATTAGTCAATCAGAATATACAGATCCTGCATAATACTCAGTTCCTCAGCGCTCTGAGAAACAATGAATTTTGTTACAACAATTCACATCTTTTCCCTGAGAATGATAAAGTAAATATTTCACATTTCACACCCTGGTCATTTTGGTATAGCACCACCACAAAAAGGCTAAGTCTAAGTGGATTTTTATTTAAATCAGCTGGCATAAAAGATGACACATTTCTTTTTTTCTCTGTGGGGAAACCAGACGGCCCTAATTAATAAAATGTATCATATCAATCTTCAATTATGTCTCAGTGGGGAGGGAGAATAATGCAGTCTGGAAGTCTTTAGACCTCAGAGAATGATGTTTTAATTAAATAAACACGTTTTTAGTTTTGTATTTAGGAAACAGCTTTAAAAACAAAGCAATGGGGTCTGATTTAAGGGAAAAGACTGAAATGTAAAAATCTTTGTTAATAGCATCCTATTTTGTCCTCACTTTTGTAAAATAGGGGTAGCAGTGCATGCTCTATCTCTCATAGGGTTAGTATGAACAAAACATGATATTTAGGGGAGAATTTTGAAAATTGTAAAACCTGTGGCGGATGCATGTTGATGTATGGCAAAACCAATACAATATTGTAAAGTAAAAAAAAAAAAAAAAACTCTACTTAAAATTGTAAAAGACTATGCAAAAAATAGATAAAGTGTCCAAAACACTCTAGCTGGTCACAGTTCAGATTTAACTATGGGTAGCCAAAAAAGTTAAGGAAAAAAACCCCAAAAACCTCTCAGTGAATGCTGAAAATGAAGGCAAAGCAAAGGTAGGGAGATGTAATTAAACAGAACACAGGACTCCAGTACTCTCACCTCATCTCCCAGATCCAGAGTCAGCACTTCCTCTGAAAATTACAGTGACCTGGGGTGAAGAGGTTAGTCCTGAAGTTTGGACTCAAAAGCTCCCACTGCTGGAAAACTTGAATTAGACAACATACTGCAACCTTAGTCATCTGGGATGTTATATTTTACCCAACAACCACGGACTCTCAAGACCTTAGAGTTCATAAAGTCCAGGTTATAATTGCAGAGGTCTCTAGGGACAAGGCAGGGGATGTATGAGTTGTAAGAGTGAAATATGTCAGAAGTCACTGCAAGGACAGAGAGAAATGGAAACTAGCCCTTAACTTCACTGTCAGGGAGACAATAAGGAGTGGTGCTGACCAGGGAGAATAGGAGATCATCCATCCTTTCTGAAGGCAGCAACTCTTTTGGAGATTCTCAATTCTTGCCATTTAAAAGATGGGTCCAGAAAAGATGAGAAGTCTCCCAATTTTTAAATATTGCTTTCAAATGAAAACAACACAATCCATATGCTAAAGGATGTGTCTGCAAGCTATTAGCTGAAATTTCTGATAGTCTACCATTCTGATTTTATTAACAAGGAAATAAGATCAGAGAGAAGTGATGGCTGGGGATAGCAACCAGCCAGTTAGAGGTCAAGTCCCCCTGCTTCCTCTTCCATTCATTATTATAGTATGCTGGCAGATGTACTGGTGTCCCCAGGATGTTGAGTTTTTAACATAAATATCTAACTGCCTCCAAACATTCATGAACTTAAGAATGTTTTCTCATTCTCATTTCCAGCCTTCCACTCAGTTCTAAAGGTAGAAATGAAACTATTGTGAAAGATCCTAAAGGTGGTTTTGAGGTCAGATCACGCACTTCCTCTCTAAAGCCTGGGGATGTAGGACACGCTGGTCTCTTTCTCTCCAGGCAGTCAGAGCATGTAATAGGATTTCTTGCCTTCCTTATTTCCATGGTCATAAATATTAGCTCTAAACTCACTTGTTCCCTTCCAGGTGTCTGTTCATGGTTTTTGTCAGGCTATCCAAACTTCATGTCACTACTAGACTTGGGTTTCAATGACCCCTTTAGAAAA
The DNA here is from genome assembly GCF_000754665.1 of Bison bison bison. Lineage (NCBI taxonomy): Eukaryota > Metazoa > Chordata > Mammalia > Artiodactyla > Bovidae > Bison > Bison bison. The sequence goes on along the minus strand of NW_011495062.1, from coordinate 4,238,488 downwards.
AGTGAAATCTACCAAAGGGAACATCAGAGTTATGTTAAATAAGGTAGAGGGCGCTCGGGCATATTGGAAGTCTTGTTTCATTCAAACAGCAAATTATTTCCTCAAGTGCCTCACTTTCTGTCTGCCTGGCCTCAGACCCATCACTTAGCCCCTGTGTGCCTCAGTTGATCTTGTGAAAACAATGTCCTGCAGGGCTCTGGATGAGAGGAGGTGATTATACTGAGTATGTGGCTGGCACATGGCAGCTGATGGCTGAGCCTGAGAATAAGCATACTTAGAAGTGCATACATTATAAACCCCATCTTCAAGTTCCTACATAAAAATTCCATAGGCTTATTAGACTGCCATGTAGTTAACTGAAGGTTTTGTTTTCATCAACCATTTTTAGACCCTTTAATAAAGAGCTCGGTCTGTCTGTGCCTTAATACTGCACACTGAAAAACACTGAACAATTTAAAAGTATTGTATAACAATGGAGGCATCCTAGGCAAGGTCAGAAACTGGTCCAAAAATGGCTCATGAGCCCACGTGCCACAACTACTGAAGCTTGCACTCTAAAGCCCATGCTCTACAACAAGAGAAGTCACTGCAATGAGCAGCCTGCACACCACCACTGGAGAGGAACCCCTGCGCGCCATAACTAGAAAAAGTCCACTCATAGCAACAAAGACCTATTACAGCCGAAATAAATAAACAACTTGTAAAATGGCTCATTAATGCTATGATGTCTGGGATTTTCTTCTTAATAAAGTGGGGAAGGGAAAGTAAAGATTGGCTATGAGTTGATAATTGCTGAAGCGAGGCAATAGGTACGTAGGGGCTCATTGTAAACTCTTTAATAAATGTCTAGAATATTCCATAATAAAAGGAAAAAAAAGCCTACGTATCATGGATTCTGCTCTTCAAGTTGTTTCAAAATCTATCCCCCACCCTTCTGCCATTGTGTCGTGCTGCAGGTACAGGGAGAACAAATTTCTAGCACTTGTGCCATGAGTCCCCATGCTCTCACTCATGCAAACATTAATGATCAATCATGACATTCCTCCTCTCAGGACTCTGGGCAGCTAGTGTCAATAAAGAAGTTACTAGATGAGAAGAAAACTCTTTACTATCAATGTCTTGTAAACCAGAAAGGTCATCATTGCATTTAACTGCATTTTCTGTAGGACCTTGTAGAGTCTTAGGATGATGTGTTTAGGATTACAAATATTGGTATTTCAGGAAATTGGGCTGAATATGAGGATTTCTTTTTTTACAGTGAGTGTCTCATTGATTTTCATACAGCTACAGATCTAGTTACCTAGTCACAAGTTGCAGTTCTAGCATATTAATGTCAGCTCCACACATCAAAATTTCCTTTTCATCATTTTACATTAACAGCCTTCCTTTTAACCTTCCAACACAGCTCATGCAATTTTGATGAGTATTTTTATCTTATTTGCATTATCTATATGGATGATGAAGAGCAGATGAAGCTCAGTGCTAACATATATTCATTTTCTACTTTTAGTTTTGTCTGGCCCATCCAGAACACACAGATGCTCAGGCACATGCAGCTCCTGTTGCTGAGATCCACACAGCTCTAGTCTAGATGGCAGTAAACTGCAGCCTATTGCTGCACTCTGACTTGACACCTGTATTTGTGTGACACACAAGCTAAGAATAGGCTTTAAGTTTTAAATGGTTAAACTGAAATCTAAAGAAGAATAACATGTAATGAAATGAAAATCATTTAAAATTTAGATATCACTGTCCAACAATAATGTTTTTGGGGAACCTATTTGTTCTTGAACTTTCTATGGCTGTTTTCAAGCAATAATGGCAGAGTTCAGTACTGGTGACAGAGACCATGTGGTCTGCAGATGCTAAAATATTTTCTATCTGACCCTTTACAGAAAGTCTCTTGACCGTTAGTTTAGCTGAACTCTGCACAAAGGACTTCCTGCAGTGATGGGAATGCTCTCTTTGTGGTCCATGAGAGTAGTCACATGTAGCTACTGGGCACTCGAAAGCTGCCTAATGTGGCTGAGGAACTGAATTTTTAATTTTACTTGATCTTAATTTAAATTTAGTGGACATTACAGTTCTTGTCTGCTTATAGTAGCAATTTGTGTCCCATCTTGACCTTCAAAAAGTATCCTGCCACAACCTTAACCTTCTGGCTTTACCACTCATTCTATATCCCTAAATTTCATTTTTGTAAAGTGATTATTGAATTTGTTACACTATTGCTTCTATTTCATGTTTTGTTTTTTTGGCATGTAGGATCTTAGCTCACCAACCAGGGGTCAAACCCATGTCCCCCTGCATTGGAAAGCAGAGTCTTAACCACTAGACCCCCAGGGAAGTCGCTGCAATGTACCATTCTTGATCTTCACTTTGTTTGGCATATTTTCTGCATTAAACACATATTTTCTCCTTCATGCACTTCTGAAATTTCTTCCTATCTCTATTTATTGCAGGCTCTTCTTCATAAAAAGAAGCACTTGTTAATGAAATAGCCATGTCTTCTATTTATAATTGTTTTCCTGACAATAACTTTTACTCTTGTGGCACCAACTGCTATGATGAAGCAGATGGCTTTCGTATCTGAGCAGTGTTCCCAAAGTCTAACTGCTTGCTGTGCGTCTCTCTGTAAACAACTCACCAGCATATAAACTCAAGCTTATCTACTTTTTGCCACCCTGCCTCAGACCCGTGAGCAATCTCTTTTTTATTTTCCAATAAAACTTCAGTTGCAAGACTCATATGCTTGAGTCACCTTTTGGTTTTCTTTCCTTTACTCCCAGCTGTATTCAAGGAGTTGCCATCTTGTTTATCTTCTTCAAATACAGTCTCTCCTATTCATTCCTCTTCTCTAGCCTCACTGCTATTTCAGCATCATCTGTTTTGTTTTAATCACAACTTACAAATAATAAAACAAAAATAAAATAGGGTGCTGATTAAGAGCAAGGTCTCAAGCCAGGCTGCCAGGGCCAGAATCTCAGCTCTTTACTGGCTCTGTGATCTTAATAAGTTACCTAACCTCCCTCCTCCTTGGTTTCCTCAACTCTGCTGCTGTTGCTGCTGTCGCTTCAGTTGTGTCCAACTCTGTGCGACCCCATAGACGGCAGCCCACCAGGCTCCCCCGTCCCTGGGATTCTCCAGGCAAGAACACTGGAGTGGGTTGCCATTTCCTTCTCCAATGCATGAAAGTGAGAAGTGAAAGTGAAAGTGATGTCGCTCAGTCGTGTCCGACTCTTAGCGACCCCATGGACTGCAGCCCAACAGGCTCCTCTGTCCATGGGATTTTCCAGACAAGAGTATTGGAGTGCGGGTGCCATTGCCTTCTCCATTCCTCAACTCTAGAAGACTGCTAATATGGTACTTACTTCTTAAGAGTAAAAAATATGAGAATTCAGAAAATTAATATTTGTAAAGCATTTAGGACCATGCCTGACAGATAGTACATTTTAAATATGCATTTAAATAAGAATGGCATATTTTTTAAACATGAAAATGCTAACAGCTATTTGATATGATGAAAGGGATGATAATCTTTTACCAAAATATCATAGACAACTACAAGCAATATGCCAGCTTCCACATCCAGTTTGTTTCTCTAGTCCACCAAGAATAACAGCATCTATCAGATAGTTCTGGAAACAAAGGCTTTTAGTAGTGACCATTTCTAGTGCTTAAGACACAGAATTTTTTTTAGTGTGATGATTTTTACATTGAAGTACAGTTGATTCACAACATTATATTAGTTTTTGGTGTACAACACAGTAATTCAATAGTTTTATAGATTATACTCTGGAATTCCCAGGTGGCTCACTAGTAAAGGCTCTACCTGCCAATGCAAGAGACTCAGGAGACACTAGTTTGATCCCTGGGTCAGGAAGATCCCCTGGAAGAAGGCATAGCAACTCACTCCAGTATTCTTGCCTGGAGGATCTCATGGACAGAGGAGCCCGAGGGGCTAATCCATGGGATCACAAAGTTGAAAATCTCAACTCTGTGAGATCTTGTTGGGATCACACAACTAAGCAACTGAGCACGTGTGCATAGATCATAGTCCATCTAAAGTTTAAACAAAATAATGGCTATATATTTCCCTGTGTTGTACAATATACCCTTGCTACTTATTTATTTTATACATTGTAGTCCGCATCTCTTAATCCCCTTCCTCTATCTTGCCCTTCCCTCTCCCCACCAGACATGGAATTGATTTGAATTATCTCTTGAGTTTTGAATCATCTTCCTGTCATACTTCCTACCTCCTGTTTCTCTACTCAGAACTTCTCCCACACATCAAGTTGGAGTATCCTTTCCAAAAACAGCTCTGAGGACTTCAACTGACTACAAGAGAGAGGAAGAAACCCCAAATTCTCAGTCTGGACAGTGGGGTTTCCATTTGCCTACCTCATTCACCATCTCAGTCTATTCTCTCCTTGATCCAGAGATTATGCTTCATTCTTCCCTCTCTTTGAAACCCAAATCTCACCATCCTTTCAAGACCAACTCAAATACCACCTCTCCCTGAACTCTGCCCTCAAATTTCTTTGCCTCTTCCTAACTTTCTGAGTACAATCAGTTCAGTTGCTCAGTTGTGTCCGACTCTTTGCGACCCCATGGACTGCAGCATGCCAGGCTTCCCTGTCCTTCACCAACTTCCGGAGCTTGCTCAAATTCATGTCTATTTAGTTGGTGATGCCATCCAACCATCTCATCCTCTGTTGTCCCATTCTCCTTTTGCCTTCAGTCTTTCCCAGCATCAGGGTCTTTTCCAGTGAGTTAATTCTTTGCATTAGGTGGCCAAAGTATTGGAGCTTCAGATATCAGGTACTTGAGTATGATGCCAGTCACCAGATTCCTTTCTGTGATAATTACTGCTCTTCCTGGATGGTTCCTCCTTTGGTACAGAGGACGAGATTTTGAGAGTTTGGGGAATTCTACTATATTCTGTATCTAAAAGGCTATTGATAAATGTGTGTCACTGGGTCCCAAAGAAGCTGAGGAGAGCTATACACCTGATATTTTAAAAACATTTTCTATTTGGACTAACTTTAGATTTAGAGAAAAGTTGTAAAAAGTAAGGATAGTTTCTATATATCCTTCAGCCACTTTCCCCTAACATCAACATCTTATTAATATAAAACCATGTTGCACTTGTCAAGACTAAGAAATTAACACCGATTCAATATTATCAACTGAATTATAGTCAGTGTATTTGGTTTTACTAATTTCTCCTTATGTCCTTTTTCTATTTAGAAGCAAATGTAGGACATACATTGCATTTAGTGCATCATTTTGAGGTCTAAATGAACATATTGTATGTGTTATAAAGGAAAGGTTGTAGAATTTGAGAATAGATAGAAAATCCAGGTATGAGTCATGTTTTAAAGCACCATGTGTGTGATTTTGAAACAAACTCTGAGCTTTGGTATTCCTACCTGTAAAGGAGTATGGTGAAACTGATGGGTTGCTTGGCTGCCCAGAATCTATTTTCCTTATCTCACCAAATATTTTCTTTGGTATTTTCTTCTCACCAAATAAAGTTCAACGGAGCTGTAACCTGAGGTGGATACTCCCTGAGACAAGTGGTAGCCGTGGAGACCAGGATAACCAGTACACCTGGCTGAAATATGACTCTTAAGCAGAAGGACAAAGGGATGGAAACCAGGTTGAGTCTGTCCATCCTAGCAGTGGCTTCCTGGTCCTACTCATCCTGTTTCCAGGATGTCTTCTTTCTGAACTTCTAACACCATCTTAGTTTGTCTTTGGGCCACATTTGCTAGCCTTCTGTTGATTTTGGAAGCTTCTTGAAATCCTTTCCCAAAACAGTCTTTCAGGTAAGTCACTCAGAACGTGTTTCTCTTGTCCACTACTGGAGAACCCTAAGTTAGAGAACAGGTATAGTAGCTGCTATTTTTGTTGTAAAGATTAAACAAGCTAGTATCTTTGCAAATTCATTATCAACAGCCTAATAGATAAAATCCATCAGGTTAACTTTTCATTCAACAAAGATTTAAATACCAAATATTTATATGGGCCAGCCACTCTGCTAAAAATAGCAAGTGTTTAAAAAAAAAAGTTATCAAGGCAATTCAACGCTGAAGTGTTCTGCAACTCTTCTTGTTCTGCAGCAAGATGGTGAGGTGTGTGTGTGTGTGTGCACACACATATGTGTGTGTGTGGTGGGGGGCATCGGGAAGGGGTGGGAACAGATGTCAGCATGATTTCTCGAGCATCCTATAGTGGGTGAATCTCCTGGTCACGAAGGTACTCAAGTGCATGTCTGGGAACTAGTTCTGTGATGAGGAGAGGGTATTACCTCTCTTTCCTCCAGCAGGCAGTAACAAGGTGATCAGCTGGGAGGGGCAAGGCCCACGGTCACTGGCATTAAGTGAATGGCATGTTTCCCTGGTACTGGAATCAGGCTTGAATTCCTATCAACACAACTTGTCAGTGAATAGCCATTTATGACGCAAGTTGCAGAGGGAAAGAAGGGTCAGTGAGTGCAAGTGTTGTATATTTATTTCCCCGGCTGAGGCTGTCGATTTCACCAGGCACATTAGCTGCTGTCTCCTTCACTGTGCAGCTCTGATAAAAGAGACAGTTGGGGTTCATTCAAAGTTGAGGAAAAAGAGCCTCCAAGAGCACTTCAATTCAGTGACAGAATGCCAGAACACGTTGAATTTTCTACCTCCAGTCAACAACTCCCCTCCCTCCTTCTCTATGTTCCGTTTTATGACCCCTGCTAAATGGTTTCTAAAGAAGAAAATAAAATAACAGGCAATTGAAAGATGCAAAGGCAAGTTGTTTCACTCAAATGTATCTTTGTAATTCTGATTTCTGGACTGCTTCAGCCCAGATCAAAGATCATGTCTCAGCTCTAGAGACCCTCCATTGGTTCAAATGCCAATTCCTCCTGCTGGTTGAGAGGGGAACACTGAGATGCTACAGCCTTATCAAGTGCTACCGCCATGTGACTTAACTTCCTGGAATTCTGTCACCACATTCCGCAGCCTCTGGCCTGCTCTGCTTTCTCTATTAATCTGTCTTCTCCCGTTGTCATGGTAGCGTATTTCTCTAAATCCACGATTCGTCTATGTGGACGATCATTGCAGTGTCTAGTAAGGACTGAGTGCCTCTGGAGCTGCTGATTGCTGGAGCAGGTGCCCCTGATGGAAGGCCACTGTGTGAAGAGCCACTCAGAGAGAGCATGGGATAGCTTTGAAAAATGGGACTGCCCCCAGAGGGAATCAGACAAGTCAATAAATCACAGCCACAGTTGTGAAATCCTGACAGAGGCTCACAATGAGAAGAAGTGGTCAGGACTGACCACTGGGTTTTAAGGACTGACCCTGGGAAGTGTTCAAGATCAAATTCTCTGTAGATTTGCCTTTGCCCACAGAGTTCCCTAAAGCAAAGTGGATCCGAGATTTAGGCAGAACCAACTCCAATTACTCAAAGGAGTGAAACCAGTAACCTGAAAGTACCATGCTCAAATCATCCAATGGATCCAAAGCAAACTGAGTCATCAGCTACAGCTCTGTTCCCTGGACACTTACAATCTTGTTACCAACTGGGGAAACTGTACCAAGGACTGTGGCTATCCTGTGTTCAGTAGGAATCTTTCTCCAGGATGAAGAGAGCTGAGTCCCATGGTGTACTAGATACTAACCTGCTTAGAGGGACTATCCATCAAGGCTCTCCTGCCAAGAGAGGTGGAGTCTGTGCTAATTATTCCAGCAACTCTGGCTTCTAGCAGGACTGCAGGGTAAAGGAAGGAACAGGTAGGAAAGTAGTGTGTTATAGGTGACTATTATGGTCCTAACATTCCCTGGTTACATGCCTTATGGAGACCCTGAAAGAAAAGTGGACATCTGAGGATCAGTCTAGCCTAGTGGTCTTTAGGTTTAGACAAATATTTAAGTTCAAATGAACCACTTAACTTGCAGCATGACCTGGATTAATAAATTCCTCAGCCTCTCCATGCCTCTGTTTCCCTATCAATGAAATGGGGCTAAAAATAGTACCTAACTCATAGCATCATTTTGATTGTTAAATGTTTGTAAAGTGTTGTGCACAGTGTTCAGTATATAACTATCACTCTTAATAATTCATGGAAGAGTAATATTCTTTCTGAAGTGTCTTTCACCCGCTTAGAAGAAAGAGTGTGAGAGTCAAGCCTGGTAGCATCAAAGAACATCAGCCCAGCTTGACTGAACTTCAATAAACAATTTGTTAAAAAAAAAAAAAAACCTTTGTTAAGTAGCTGCTATAGATACAGGTTACTGCCAAGACACTAAAGGAAATGACAGTCCCCCTGTTGTCTTCCCAACTGTACTATAACCTTCTTGACAAAGCATGCACGCTTGAAGGAAACTTAGGAAGTGGGCCAAGGCAGCCCATAGGCAAGCAGGTGGTTCTGTGGATACCAAAACAGCCAAATTCCTAGGAGCTACACAGCAAAGATATTCATGATGGCCCTTTCCCCTCCTCTCCACCACTTCATGGGATGCTTCATCAAATGCTTGGGAACCGCTAAGGCACCCTACCAAGCACAGCGCCTAAGCCCATTTCCCTGCAGCAGAGTGGCATAAGGGCCAAAGATTTAGAAACAAAACATAATAATTTTCCACGTCAGATCCACCTCCCTCTGTGTTTCCTCTGCCATCTTCCATCTCTCAATTGTCATTGCCTTTCAAAGGCATAGTTTTAACTTGATTTGGTGACAGCTGCCCTTGGCCAAGCAGCCCATGTGAGTTCTCTTCCAGCCCACCTTCTTCCTCGCTGGAGCACCCAAACAGGTGTCCCCACCCACTTCCTTTCAGCATCTGCCCTCTGCTTTAAGGGTTTTTCAAAATTCCACTTGCAGTGTTTGAGCACATCTACTCCTCTGAGAAACATTTTTCTTCCTTCTTGGTTTCTGTAACTTAGCTCCTTTGTCAGTTCCTTTTCTTCCCTCCAGTCCCTGAATGTGCCTGTCTTTTCACTTTTTGTTCTCTTGAGATGCCATCCGCTCTAGCCCGACCGTCTCTCTTTCAGGCCGTGTTCCATTGCTTCCTATGAATTTTTATTCATCTGGCGCTGTTACTTCAAAGAAAATGAAAAACTCCGATTATCAGCCTTAAGCCCCAACCATCCCCAACAAGCTTCCTATTTCTCTAGCGACACATTACTCTATGATTCTTTTAGGCTTCACATCTTAGAATGATGTTATTCATTCAATAAATACTAATACATGCTAGAGGCTGGTAAGTTTTGTGAATGAGGCATAGGCTGTCCCTGTCTTTCCTCAGCCTACCCAGGGGGAAGGAAAGTCTCAGCATGGAAACAAAACACAGAACAATTACTATGATTGCATTAAAGACAAACTAGTTTGAGGGCTCAGAGAAACCTTACAGGAGGAGATGCTGTCTGAACTCAGACCCAAAGAATAAGGAGCAGTTATGCAAAAAGAGGACATAGAAGTATTCCAGGCAGGGGACTAGTGAAAGATGACGTGGGCTGAAAAAGAATTTGACAATCTGGAAATAATTCACCTTAGCTGGGGTCCATAGTACAGGAAAACAAAACAGAGGTCAGGGCATCACAGACTATTTATTCCCCATGTAAAGCATATGGCCACGACCCCGGGAAGTGCACATTAACATGCTTTCTTTCTTGTCACAGCATTGCCACTTCATCATCACCCGCCCATCCTTTTTAACCTAGAATGCCGCCACCCTTTCTTGTGCTAAGCCTTGATGGTGTGAACTCTAGCGTAGCCTTCGTGGTGTTCAAACTAGCATTTTAACTAGTACTCTAGTGTAGATCATTAAATACTTTAACTAGAACACAGTTTGGCAAGTAATAATGTTCTACCTGGGAACTTATTTATCCATCCATCCATCCAAGTTGACTAACGATCTACTGTGTGCCCAGCCCTGTGCACATGCAGTAAACAAACTTGACCCCTGGGGCACAGCTCTCACAGGTTTGTGCAGGACACAATTAATAACTAAACACACGAGGTACAATTCCCTGCATTGTCATTGTACCATTTGGTCTCTTCTTTCTGTGTGGTTTCACTGACTCAACCTTAAACTCTCCAAAGTTTCCCTTGAATAAGGATAATTAAATATCTCCGTGTGCCCATGCTTTGGTTTGCTTACCGAGCCTCATGGATGCCTTACGAGATGAATCTGCTATGATTGTTCTTGTAGAGATAAGGCAAGTGAGCATCCAACAGGGTAGGTGATTTGCAGAAGATCATATGACTAGTAAGTGGCAGAGCTAGAGTCTCAACTCAGATCTCTGCAGTCCAGAGTTCAGGGTCCTCTGCAGGTGCTCAGATGATTACCAAGTGCTGACTTGTGGTTCTCATTAATTAAATTCCCAGGGAGTAGTGCTTTTTGAGTTGAGACATTTAGACCCAAGTCAGGTGCAATGAAGGTGAGAGTGGTTCTCTCATCAGCAAAAATACAATTGTGTCTGCAGCATTACCCATCTCCTCTCAGAGTTAACTGGACAAGTTGGCTCTGATTTAACCTCACCTGTTTATCTGTCATTCAACAAGTACTTATTGAATAACTATTATGTGTTAGGCACTGTATTAGATGTGAAAGAAAATGATTCTGCCTTCACAGTGCATTTGGCTAATCAGGATTACAAATATGAATAAACAAGCCTAAAAGTGAACATGCAATAGGAATTAGAAGTCAATGCTCTGGAGAAATGGAGGAGAAATGTGGGGGCTCTAGGAGTTCAAGGCATGGGGTGGCACCTGAGAAAGTGATGCTTAAGTCCCACAAAAGATATAAATGAGGCAAAAGGGAGGGGACTGATGAAGTCTTTGATGGAAAGGTGTATGTCTCCCTAGGTTAAAGAGCTTATCAATTCATTACAATCTTACAGAATGAACAATCCCACCTTCAGATATTTCCCACGTTCCAGTGTGGTTCCCTTGGTAGAACGACACATCTTGATAAGTTGAGCATTGCTCCCTTTAAAACTTTTGCTTGGCTATCATCCACTCAGATACTCCCACTTCCTGCTCTTAGAAAAACATGGCTTTTCCTGCCATATTTTATCATAGTTTTGGTACCTACCTCCTGCACTAAAATGCTCAGTTGCTTTAATATTTTTGCTTTTTGGGGATTCCAAGTTAAGCTTCTCATGTAAATGGGGTACAGGGAAGGGAAACACTGGCATCACCCCACCCATCAATTCACTGTACTCATGGACACCTCCTGTGTTGATGCTTTGGAGACCCTGGGAGCTGATACTACACCGAGAGTCATTATTAAGTGATATCAAGTGTAAAACTGAGTTTCACCCAGTTCTTGACCCCTAATACCTCAAAGCCATAGAGAACTCAGCCCCTGCTGATCAAATGATGTCCTCCGTCTCTCATCACAGGTGGACATGTTGCGTACTCTCTACATTTCCAATTAATTTTCTTCCTAGTGCTTTAATGTCCCTTGCTTATATTGCCTTCTTTTTCTTTAACTTGGTCACTGTGGTCGACTCTAAATCAGTTATTGCATAGCCTGAAGATACTGCTTTTTTGGCAGGAGCTAAAAAGATTTTTGTACTTATGCAATTTGATTTGGGAGGACTGGGGTAAGGCAAAAGTCAACGATTTTTTGTTTGCTTTTTTCACTGTTTCAGCATGAATGTTTTCTAAAGAATTCCCTTCTTGCTACTCACCCACAATAGAAGCTATTCAACTTGTATGTTTCTACAGATGCTTTCTATAATCTTATTTGAGAAATATTCAGGTGCTTACCACATCCTATGAGAAAACACAGCATTTTATTTCTCAATAACAAAAGATCTACAAACTTACTACCCATGTTTTTACACCATTATAGCTATGGCACTGCATTTATTTTTTAAATTAAACTGACATTCTATATTATCTTTTATCTTTTAAAAATTAGATATCTTCATATAAGTTGGCAACAAGCTTCGTATTTGATTTGCACTAACTAATATCTTGAGACATGCACCAGACAGAAAATGCACCCAGCTTTTCACTCTTTTTATATACATTTACAGTTGGTTTTCATTAAATCCAGTGGCAGGAAACGTATTATTTTAGCTATAGTGAACTCCTTCCTTATGCAAGCCTTCAATATTAAATAAAAGACTGATGAGATTATATTTTCACCTTCATGACAGCATTTGTTTGGCTACTTCACTTGAGGTAATTCATTTTAGGTAGATATCTTAGAACCAGAGTATTTTCCCCTAGTAATCCCAAGTTGAGAATTAATCAAGAACATGGCTAACAGTGAAATGTTCATCAGTGAAAAAAAATCACTGCAGTAATTAATAGGACAACAATTCTTTTACTTTGTAGTTGCTTGCTCTCCCCATTATCTGTAGGTAAAAATCCAATTTTTTTGGCACCTCATTCAGGACTTTTCATATGCCCATCTGGCATCATCTTCTATCTCTCTTTGTCTCAAAGAGCGACTCTCCTGACATTTCATCCCACTTCCAACATTTCATGGGTGTGCTTTCATGCCTCCATGCTGCACCAAAGGACGCTACCTCACCCTAATGGGTTGCTTTTACCTTCTGCTCTTTCTGGTGATTTCCTACTCATCTTTGAGACATATAACACATGACTTTTAATCTGTGTTCTCAGTTCATAAACTCATTACAAGCTTTTACCTAGGCCTGTTATAGAGCTGAAATTCGAATTTAGCAGGCAATTCACTGAGGTAGGGAACATGATTTAACCATCTTTGAATTCAAAGCATTTCTAAGACAGGCTTACTAGTTGAGTGGATAAAGCACATGACTCTAAAACACTAACAGCCTTCTAAAACCAATAGAGTGCACTGCAACCTGGATTTCCTTACATTTGGTATTAGCATCCCCATTTTGCAAATGAGAATACAGAAACTCAGAGGAATTAAGTCCTTGGTAACAAGTAATAGTGCTAGGACAGCCTGACTCTAATGTCAAGATTCTAATAGTCATGATAACAGGCTGGTATATGAGTGATTAGAAATTACAAATGATATGCTGTCAGAGGTGGTAGAGTACTAAAAAGTTCCCAGAGCTGGGAATTATGAGACGTTGTTTCCAGGACCGACCACCCCACTTAGCTGTGTGACTTGAGGCAGGTCACTCTCCCTTTCTAGGCCTAGATTTCCCCATTTATAACCTGAGAAAATTGGACCAGTTCATATACAAGGGTCACATGCATCTTCAGCTCTTATGAATTTTTCTCTCTTAATGGTTTCTTCTTACTTGCAGCCTACAGAATGTTTACTAGATGGAAACCAACTACCACACCGAACTACTAATTCTAGTTTAGATACTTGTAGTAAGATTTAAAGACAAATTCTTAATGCTTTCCTCAGAATTTATCTTAGGGAAGGAATTCTCTTTGGGCAAACACTTTGATGTGCAGCTTGAGGGAAAAAAATGAGACCCTGAGGGTATGGGTCTGTAGGAACATGAGTTATCCAAAAGATACCTAAACTTATAGGCATTAGAAAGGACCCAGACATCTGAGGGGTGGGAGTACAAAGTGGAGAGAGACCATAGAAAGAGAGAAAGAAAGACTGCTCTAGAGAAAAGGGAGGATCAGATAACATGGCCTAGAGAATTTGGGGAATGAGAATATTTACTATTGAATTTTAGCTTGTTTTCCTTTTTCATAACTTTCATAAAATCTTCTGTATACACCAGAGCTTTGTGTGAGTAAATCTTTTTGATGGAAATTAAAAAAAAAAACAAAACTGTGGTCCATGTTTCCATTAGTGTGCTTTTACATAGACAGCTTGAGCAGGACAGTGAGATGCCCTTAGGGGATCAAACATAGTTATCCAGGTAAAGCACATGTGTACATGTGTGTGGAGGGGCAATTCACATCCTTGGCATAAACAATTGGCATAAACAATTTTCTAGTACATGCAACAGGTGTCTTGTTCTTTAAAATATCACTGTCTTGTGACAATTTTCTGACAGATGGAAATGACCTGAGGAAGTGTCTCTAATTTGCACAAAAGGAGCATATGGTTTAGTGGTAGTTCTTAGTCTTAAACTGAACACATTCACAGAATAAAAAGCCAAAGTCAGAGGTGATCACAAAACTAGAAGGAGGTTCCTTAGGAAGGACAATACATTTTGCTCCATCTGGCAAAAGGAGTTTTTCATCAGTCACTCTTAAGTAGGTATTAGGGGACAGGATAATCTTTTCTGACATCTAAGTAACATAGTGACAAAGCAGTAGTCGGTCACTCAACAGAAACCCTCTCCAGTGCTACTTTCTACTTTCTCTATCAACACAGACTTGCTTGTGCCTTTACGTGAATCAGAGCTGGAATCAACACTGGTGTGCACAGCATTGCACTGGCATGCACAGAATTATCCAGGGGTGTAATCAATGCTATAACGAGGAAATTGTGGGTTGCCCCAGGTGTAGAAGATACTTCAGCATTTTTCTCCCACCCCCAATTAAATTGTGAATAGTTCATAAGCTGCTCACTCTGCACATTTTCTGTGTTTGGTGGACAAAGACAGAATTCTCAATTGCTTGTATACTCTTCTCTTTTATTGCTTGGTTTACAAGCAATCATATCACCCCACACAAACTATAATTTCCTCTTTGTTATCTTTGCTTCCTTCAGACAAACATGATTCACTGAAGAAATAATAATGAACCATTACCTTTGATGTAACGGCTGCCTGTTCGGTAAGAGACGGGAGTGTGCCAAGACAGGAGATTAATGTCACGTTAAAGAAAGCAGAGTAAATCTCACTTCTGGATGATGTGTGCATCCTGCAGTTTGCTGTTTACTTTTCCATATACTCATCTAAAAACTCTAATGATCTTTTTTCGGCACAGTGGTATGTAGAATCTCACCTATTATGAGGTCAACTGTAAACAATGATTTAATAACAACTACCATAAGAACTTCACTCCAGTAACTTATAATCATTGAGTTTTTCCATTCATTCACTTACTCAACCCACCTATTCTTCCATCTCTCTAGCCATCCACTTACACAATGTTTACTTAGTATCCACTGATGTGCAAGGCATGGTTTCAGAGTTTACAATACTTGGTGTGTATATGGTGATGAGGGTGTGTGACATGGTACTTGTCCCCTTGGAAGCCACTTTTCAACCTTCTCTACACCCTGGAATCACCAGGCATGTTCCTGTAAGCAGCTCCTCTGCCTCCTTTTTTGTTTTTTTTGATCATTCCCGTTTTCTTTAGACCTTAATCATAAAAAGTGAGATCATAAAACAACAGTTAACTTAGCTCCTGATTTCTGATTTACTAAATATACACAATACCTTACCTAACCTGTTGATTCCTTTCCTGGATTAGAATGAAGAATTAAGTAGTTAAACAATGACTGACTCTCAACCCCTAGCTTCCCCTCAGTTATGGCAGGTGGACCATGAGGGCAAGAGGACACCCAATTGCAGACAGACCATGTGAGCAAGACAGCATTCCAAAGATCAGGAGAAGTCAGTAGGTTTGCACACAATGGAAAGCTGATGAAGAATATTACCTCCTGCCCTAATGATGAACTGAGACAGTCTTTCCTATTTCCCTTAAAAACTGTTAATGGCTGAGCAGAATCTTTGTAGTTGGTCTCCTGAGAGAAGTCCACCATCTCTCCAGATTGCCAGCTTTTCTGAATAAAGTACAGTAGGTCCCCTACGTATGAACTTTCAAGGTGACAACTTTCAAACCTGTGAATGTGCATCTGGTTCCAGCAGTGAACTGGAACCATCAATATCAGGTGCCATCAGTATCAGCTGTGTGTGAAATTATAGCTTGCCCTCTGTTTCCTATTGCTGATGATCCTTCAGCTCTGCTATCTCTCACCTCCAGCAGTCAGTAACTCCTCCTGCCTGTTCACCCTATGACAACCCCGTATACCAGCTGTTGTACTATACTATTGAATGTTTCAAGGTACTGTAAAGTTAAAAATATTTTATTTTTTGTGTTTGTCTTTTATGTATTATTTGTGTGAAAAGTATTATAGACCTATTACAGTGCAGTACTATACAGGTGATTTTGATGGTTGGGTGCCTAAGCTAACTTTGTTGGACTTACAAATGTGCTCTCAGATTGGAACTTGTTTGTTTGTAGGGGTTTTTCTGTATCTTTCCTTTCTACTGAAACTTGCCCCTCAATTTATTGGTTGTTGAACTGTGAGTGTATGAACCTATGTTTGGTTATACCTAAACAATATCAACATTTGGGTTGTACCTGTAGAAACTTTAATTTAACTGTTTTGGAATAGGGACTAGGAATCAGAATTATTTTTCAACTCAAGTGCTTCTAATATGAAAATCGCTGGCTTAGTGTTTGCATCCCAGTAAGGGAGATAAATAAAAAACAAGTGAATAAATGAATAATAATTACACGATGCAAAAGGTCTTTAAGAACAGTGTTCTATGCTTTCTGGTTGGCTCCAGCAAATCTCTGTTTTTGAGATAAGTCCCAAAGGTTAGTAGATTGTGACTGAAAAGTAAACTTTGTTGATCTGCTTTTGTGCATTTTCCCATGCTCTGGCTGTATTTGTGATAACAGACATTTCCTCATTTGCCTCATTTCACTGAGGCAATGGCCAGAAAGATGAATCTGGGGCTTTTCCTGCTGTTGAAGGAGGACAGAATATACCACCCCAAAATATGCCTGTCTTGCATAAGGATTCTTTTTAGCTGATTATTTTTAAGAAACTGTAGACATAGGAAAAGCTCTGAAAACCAAGTAGAAGTTATCCTTCTGTAAGAGACATTCACAATTCTAAAGGAAATCTCCATTCGTAAGGGGCATCTCTCCCTACACCAGGAGGAGAAGGATGATCAGATCCATGGAAACAGCACTTGGACCTGTGCGCTATTCGTCCACTAGACCTCATTCGTAGGGTCTGGTCAAGTGACAAAGCCTTCTGGAAAATCCTCCTAGGGTTTGCTTTTCATGGCCACAGAGGTGTCTAACTGTTATAACCAAAGAGAATTAGGTCTATTAGAAAAGCCACAGCAGTCAGTATACCTTACAGGTTAATCTTGCCCAGCAATAGGGTGCAGGCAGGAAGCAAGAGTTCAGTGGCAGCAGCCTGTGGTTATGAGGTAAAATCCATTCAACCCTCCTGAAAAATAAGCACTGGCTGTGGCCTTCAGGGGAAGAAAACAATGTAACTCCTAAGGGTGTACTTCAACGGAGGGTCAAAAACTTATGGGATATGTAAAAATAAATGGGCAAAACAGTCAATGTGAAAATGAAAAAAATCCAAAACCTCATAAGAGTTTAGCTGTAATTTCATTTTCTTGCTAGAATTATGAGAGAGCCATTGGGCCCGATTTTGATCCACATCCTTTCATAAGCGTGACCCTTGTCACCAGGGTGGTCAAGACCAGTGCCCATAATTGGTCCCATAGTAGTTTCTGTAGGTGAAAAAAGAAGGCTGGCTGGTGACATACTTGGCAGTCTTCACTTTACTCCAAGATGGCAGAGTAGAAGGACATATGCACATCTTCTCCTGTGAGAACTCCAAAACTGCAACTCAGTGCTGAACAACCATCGATAGGAGAATGTTGGATCCCACCAAAATAAGATACCCAAGTCCAAGGGCAAAGGAGAAGCCCCAGCAAGACAGTATGAGAGGCAAAATCACGTTTACAATCAAAACCCCGTACCCGTCAGAGATGCTTGACTCAAACAGAACCTTGTGTGCACCAGGACCTAGAGATTCCACAGAGACTGAGCCAGACCTGCCTTTCAGTGTTTGAGTGTCTCCTGTGGGGGCACGGAGCAGTGGTGGCTTGCCATGGGCACAGGGACTCTGGCTGCAGCAGACCTGGGAGGCCCGGCTTGTGGTGTAAATCCTCTTGGAGGAGGTTGCTGTTAGCGTACATCACAGCAGGATCCTCTATGACCCACCTCCCAGAATATTGGAAATAAAAGCAAAAATAAACAAATGGGACCTAATTAAACTTAAAAGCTTCTGCACAACAAAGGAAACTATTAGCAAGGTGAAAAGGCAGCCTTCAGAATGGGAGAAAATAATAGCAAATGAAGCAACTGACAAACAACTAATCTCAAAAATATACAAGCAACTCCTACAGCTCAACTCCAAAAAAATAAATGACCCAATCAAAAAATGGGCCAAAGAACTAAATAGACATTGCTCCAAAGAAGACATACAGATGGCTAACAAACACATGAAAAGATGCTCAACATCACTCATTAGCAGAGAAATGCAAATCAAAACCACTATGAGGTACCATTTCACGCCAGTCAGAATGGCTGCGATCCAAAAGTCTACAAGCAATAAATGCTGGAGAGAGTGTGGAGAAAAGGGAACCCTCTTACACTATTGGTGGGAATGCAAACTAGTACAGCCACTATGGAGAACAGTGTGGAGATTCCTTAAAAAACTGGAAATAGAACTGCCTTATGATCCAGCAATCCCACTGCTGGGCATACACACTGAGGAAACCAGAAGGGAAAGAGACACATGTACCCCAATGTTCATCGCAGCACTGTTTATAATAGCCAGGACATGGAAGCAACCTAGATGCCCATCAGCAGATGAATGGATAAGAAAGCTGTGGTACATATACACAATGGAGTATTACTCAGCCATTAAAAAGAATACATTTGAATCAGTTCTAATGAGGTGGGTGAAACTGGAGCCTATTATACAGAGTGAAGTAAGCCAGAAAGAAAAACACCAGTACAGTATCCTAACGCATATATATGGAATTTAGAAAGATGGTAACAATAACCCTGTGTACGAGACAGCAAAAGAGACACTGATGTATAGATCAGTCTTAGGGACTCTGTGGGAGAGGGAGAGGGTGGGGAGATTTGGGAGAATGGCATTGAAACATGTATAATATCATGTATGAAACGAGTCGCCAGTCCAGGTTCTATGCACGATACTGGATGCTTGGGGCTGGTGCACTGGGATGACCCAGAGGGAGGGTATGGGGAGGGAGGAGGGTTCAGGATGGGGAACACAGGTATACCTGTGGCGGATTCATTTCGATATTTGGCAAAACTAATACAATATTGTAAAGTTTAAAAATAAAATAAAATTTAAAAAAAAGAAAGAAAATTGGATTAAAGATTTACTGAGCCTGGACCCAACTATCAGAACAGGACCCAGATTCCTCCACAGAGAGTCCGTCCCATCAGGGAGTTTCCATAAGCCTCTTTTCCTTATCCATTAAAGGGCAGACAGAATGAAAACCACAATCACAGAAAACTAACTAAATTGATCACATGGATCACAGCCTTGTCTCACTCAATGAAACTATGAGCCAAGCCATGTAGGACCACCCAAGGTGGACACGTCATGGTGGAGAGTTCTGACAAGACATGGTCCCCTGAAGCAGGGAATGGCAAAAAGTATTCAGCATTCTTGCCCTGAGAACCCCTGAACAGTATGCAAAGGCAAAAAGATATGATACTGAAAGATGAACTTGCCAGTTTGATAGATGCCCAATATGCTATGGGATAAGAGTGGAGAAATAGCTCCAGAAATAATGAAGAGATGGAGCTAAAGCAAAAACGATGCCCAGTTGTAGATGTAATTGGTGATGGAAGTAAAATATGATGCTGTAAAGAACA
Source organism: Bison bison bison (assembly GCF_000754665.1). Classification (NCBI taxonomy): domain Eukaryota; kingdom Metazoa; phylum Chordata; class Mammalia; order Artiodactyla; family Bovidae; genus Bison; species Bison bison. The sequence continues at coordinate 4,218,891 of NW_011495062.1, read as the reverse complement.
ATATTGCATAGGAACCTGGTCCATGAATCAAGGTAAATTGGAAGTGGTCAAATAGGAGATGGCAAGAGTGAATACAGACATTTTCAGAATCAATGAACTAAAATGGACTGGGATGGACAAATTTAAATCAGTTGATCATTATATCTACTAATGTGGGCACAAATCCTGTAGAAGAAATGGAATAGCCCTAATAGTCAACAGAAGAGTCCGAAATGCAGTACTTGGGTGCAATCTCAAAAATGACAGAATGATCTCTGTTTGCTTCCAAGGCAAACCATTCAATATCACAGTAATCCAAGTCTATGCCCCAACCACTAATGCTGAAAGCTGAAGTGGATCAATTCTATGAAGACCTATAAGACCTTCTAGAACTAACACCCAAAAAAGATGACCTTTCCATCATAGGGGACTGGAATGCAAAAGTAGCAAGTCAAGAGATACCTGGAATAACAGGCAAACTTGGCCTTGGAGTACAAAATGAAGCAGGGCAAAGGATAACAGAGTTTTGCCAAGAGATTGCATTGATCATAGTAAACACCGTCTTCCATCAACACAAGAGATGACTCTATACCTGGACATCACCAGATGGTCAATACTGAAATCAGATTGATTATATTGTTTGCAGCTGAAGATGGAGAAACTCTAAACAGTCAGCAGAAACATGTCCAGGAGCTGACTCTGGCTCAGATCATGAACTCCTTATTGCAAAATTCAGACATAATTGAAGAAATTAGGGAAAACCACTAGACCATTCAGGTGTGGCCTAAATCAAATCCCTCATGATTATACAGTGGAAGTGAGAAAAGGATTCAAGGGATTATATCTGATAGAGTGACTGAAGAAATATGGACGGAGATTTGTGACATTGTATAGGAGGCAGTTATCAAGATCATCCCCAAGAAAAAGAAATGCAAAAAGGCAAAATGGTTGTCTGAGAAGGCTTTATAAATAGCTAAGAAAAGAAGAGAAGTAAAAGGAAAAGGAGAAGAGGAAAGATATACCCATTTGAATGCAGAGTTTCAAAGAATATCAAGAAGAGATAAGAAAGCCTTCTTCAGTGATCAATGCAAAGAATTAGAGGAAAACAACAGAATGGGAAAGAGTAGAGATCTCTTCAAGAAAATTAGAGACACCAAGGGAACGTTTCATGCAAAGATGGGCACAATAAAGGACAGAAACAGTATGGACCTAACAGAAGCAGAAGATATTAAGAAGAGGTGGCAAGAATACACAGAAGAACTATACAAAAAAGATTT